>NC_069504.1:847535120-847617620 GCF_027579735.1 Bombina bombina | reverse complement strand
GCTCAACATACCAAATATATAAGGAATGTAACAAAGCATGCAAGATGAAGACTTCTCACCGCCTGGATGTCCGGACTTCAGAAACTGTAAGTGGATCTTCGGGTTAGTGTTATGGTTTTTTTTTTTAAAAAATTTGGGTGTTTTTTTTTTTAAGATTAGGGTTTGGGCTTTTTTTTAAAAAGAGCTGAATGCCCTTTTCAGGGCAAAGTAAAAGAGCTGAATGCCATTTTAAGGGCAATGCCCATACAAATGCCCTTTTCAGGGCAATAGGTAGCTTAGGTTTTTTTTTAGAGTTAGGTTTTTTATTTTGGGGGGTTGGTTGGGTGCTGGGTTTTACTGTTGGGGGGGGGGTCTTTGTATTTTTTACAAGGTAAAAGAGCTGATTTCTTTAAGGCAATGCCCTACAAAAGGCCCTTTTAAGGGCTATTGGTAGTTTATTGTAGGCTAGGGGTGTTTTTATTTTGGGGGCTTTTTTATTTTATAGGGCTATTAGATTAGGAGTAATTGTTTTTATTTTTGATCATTTTGTTTGTTATTTTTTTGTAATTTAGTATTTTTTATTTTTTGTCATTTTAGACTTAATTTTTTTTAGTAGTGTTATTTTTTTAATGTGTAATTTGCTTTTTTTAATTGGTAGTTATTTTAATTTTAGTATAATAGTTTAGTATAATAGTTATGTTAGGTTAATTTATAGCTTATAGCAGGTAAGTTTTTATTTATTTTAAGATAGGGATATTGTAATTTTAATATAAAGTTAAGGGGTTGTTAGGTTTAGGTGTTAATAGTTTAATTTAGTTTTTTTGCGATGTGGGGGTTGCGGTTTAGGGGTTAATAGGTTTATTTAGTGGCGGTGATGTGGGAGGCCAGAGGATTAGGGGTTAATAACTTTATTTAGCGGTGGCAATGTCGGTGAGCAGCGGAATAGGGGTTAATAGCTTTATTATAGTGTTGGTGATGTTAGGGTGCGGGGGAGTAGGGTTTAATAACTTTCTTATAGTGGCGGCGATGTCGGGGAGTGGCGGAATAGGGGTTAATAACTTTTATTATTATTAATAATAAAAGAAACATTTTGGGTTTCATGTCTCTTTAAAGGGGCAGTCTAGTCGAAATTAAACTTTCATGATTAAGATAGGGCAATTTTAAACATCTTTCCAATTTACTTTTATCATCAAATGTACTTTGTTCTCTTTGTATTATTTGTTGAAAGCTAAACCTAGGTAGGCTAATTTCGAAGCCCTTGAATGCTTACAGCAGGACAGTGCTAATTCATGTGGGTCATGTAGATAACATTGTGCTCACTGCCGTGGAGTTACCTAGGAGTCAGCACTGATTGGCTAAAATGCAAGTCTGTCAAAAGAACTAAAATAAGGGGGCAGTCTGCCGTGGCTTAGATACAAGGTAACTACAGAGGGAAAAAATTATATTAATATAACTGTGTTGTTTATGCAAAACTGGGGAATGGGTAGTAAATGTATTATCTATCTTTTTAAGATTAAAATTATGGAGTATACTGTCCCTTTAAGGGGCCAAATAACTAATGTTACTGGCAACCAACAGGCGAGGGTTATGAGTGCAGTTAGAGGAAGGGCTTTTCACGGGGCTATTGTGTAACCCCCAACTACAGCCTGTGTTCAGTCTCCCATAGTTTGTCAAGTATTTATGTGGAGGGAAACTAGCAACTATATCTGCAGAGGGGCAACAAAAGAAGAGGAATTATGAGAAATGTTGATTATATTATTTGTGCTTAGTTGTTGCTGTAAGATAATTATCAGTAGAAATTGTAACCAGTCTTGTTTGCTCATTGTGAAAAATCAATTAATTGTATTACCGTATTTTCTGGCGTATAAGACGACTGGGCGTATAAGACGACCCCCTACTTTTCCTGTTAAAAATATAGGCTTTGTGCTATACTCGCTGTATAAGACTACCCCCTTACCCCCTCAATGAATGCAGCAAGCACACCAAATAAAAATTAAAAAACATCAGATTTAATTTCAATATGGTAAATTTAATTCAAATGCTTATGACATGAAGGTACATCTTGCCATAGCCTTAAAGGGTTACTTTCATCAGTTTGGAGCAAGTATGGGGTATGGGATATACGGTAGGTTTTCACCTCAAATTTCACCCAGTGTGCAGATAACTTTTTTGTTGCATGTGTTTGTGTGTGTGTGGGGGGGTGTTTGTGGCGGTGTTTGTGGCGGTTAGCAGGGATAATTGGGGGGGGTCCATGGGCAGGTTGTGGGCTCCAAACAACTGTTAGGACCAGACCCAATTTAAGGCACCATTTTTGTCCAGGTTTGTAAGCCCTGCACTAAACACTTCTGCTTCCACAACTGCACGCTCCTTTTAACTGCAGCGCACTCATGTAAGAGTAAGAGCCCCTTTTAACTGCAGCACATTTTCACGGCCCAATAGCAGAGTTATCATTTTCCAGTAGTTCGAGCTGCAGGCTGCTGATTGTCACACAAGCATGGAGTACAAGTAGTATCCCAGTAGTTCACATGCTGAGCGGCATAGAAGTCAGTCAGCATGTGAACTACTGGGATACTACTTGCACTCCATGCTTGTGTGACAATCAGCAGCCTGCAGCTCGAACTACTGGAAAACGATAACTCTGCTATTAGGCTATGAACATGTGATTTAGCTTTGGCTGTCTCGCTGCCCTCCTGCCACTGCCAATGAGTCTTAACACAGTAATAACCCCACGCCACGGTTATTCATTCCTTACCTACTAGCTCCCAACCAAACAGTGTGGCGTTGCTTTCCAAAACTTATGTAACTCCCCAGTAATTGCAACAAACAAGCTCTCACTGCCCGCCATTACATACAACACATCTCCTTGGCAACCTCTGCACCCGCCCAGTGCCCGCCTCTGTTTCATTGGAGCTCAGTTTAGGATAGCATTGTCTGTACTCTGTAATAATAAGGCTTATAACACGACATCTGGCGTATAAGACGACCCTCGACTTTTGAGAAGACTTTCATGAGTTAAAAAGTCGTCTTATATGCCGGAAAATACGGTATTTTATTTCTGTAAAAACATAATTTATGTAAGAACTTACCTGATAAATTCATTTCTTTCATATTAGCAAGAGTCCATGAGCTAGTGACGTATGGGATATACATTCCTACCAGGAGGGGCAAAGTTTCCCAAACCTCAAAATGCCTATAAATACACCCCTCACCACACCTACAATTCAGTTTAACGAATAGCCAAGAAGTGGGGTGATAAGAAAGGAGCAAAAGCATCAAAAATAAGGAATTGGAATAATTGTGCTTTATACAAAAAAATCATAACCACCACAAAAAGGGTGGGCCTCATGGACTCTTGCTAATATGAAAGAAATTAATTTATCAGGTAAGTTCTTACATAAATTATGTTTTCTTTCATGTAATTAGCAAGAGTCCATGAGCTAGAGCAGATACACAAGATGTGGAACTTCCACGCAAGAGTCACTAGAGAGGGAGGGATAAAATAAAGACAGCCAATTCCGCTGAAAAAATAATCCACAACCCAAATAAAAAAGTTTTAATCTTAAAATTAAAAAAACTGAAATTATAACAAGCAGAAGAATCAAACTGAAACAGCTGTCTGAAGTACTTTTCTACCAAAAACTGCTTCAGAAGAAGAAAAAAACATCAAAATGGTAGAATTTAGTAAAAGTATGCAAAGAAGACCAAGTTGCTGCTTTGCAAATCTGATCAACAGAAGCTTCATTCCTAAAAGCCCAGGAAGTAGAAACTGACCTAGTAGAATGAGCCGTTATCCTTTGAGGCGGGGACTTACCCGACTCTACATAAGCATGATGAATCAAAGACTTTAACCAAGATGCCAAGGAAATGGCAGAAGCCTTCTGACCTTTTCTGGAACCAGAAAAGATAACAAATAGACTAGAAGTCTTTCTAAAACCTTTAGTAGCTTCAACATAATATTTCAAAGCTCTTACTACATCCAAAGAATGTAAAGATCTCTCCATAGAATTCTTAGGATTAGGACACAATGAAGGGACAACAATTTCTCTACTAATGTTGTTAGAATTCACAACCTTAGGTAAAATTTTAAATGAAGTCCGCAACACCGCCTTATCCTGATGAAAAATCAGAAAAGGAGATTCACAAGAAAGAGCAGATAACTCAGAAACTCTTCTAGCAGAAGAGATGGCCAAAAGGAACAACACTTTCCAAGAAAGTAATTTAACCAGTCCAGGTTGGACGAACAAAAGAGGCCCCTTGAATTAGACGATGGTGATTCAACCACCAAGTCAGAGAAGATCGAACATTGGGATTTAAGGATATTAATTGTGATATCTTTGTTTAATCCCTGCACCACTGGTTTAGCATACAAAGCTGGAGAGGTCTCATGTGAAAGCGAGCAAAGGGGATCGCGTCCGATGCAGCAGTCATGAGACCTAGTATTTCCATGCACAAAGCTACCGAAGGGAATGATTGAGACTGAAGGTTTTGACAAGCTGAAACCAACTTCAGACATCTCTTTTCTGTTAGAGACAAAGTCATGGACACTTAATCTATTTGAAAACCCAAAAAGGTAACCTTTGTCTGAGGAATCAAGGAACTCTTTGGTAAATTGATCCTCCAACCATGTCTTTGAAGAAACAACACAAGTTGATTTGTATGAGATTCTGCAGAATGTAAAGACTGAGCAAGTACCAAGATATCGTCCAAATAAGGAAATACCACAATACCCTGTTCTCTGATTACAGAGAGAAGGGCACCGAGAACCTTTGAAAAGATCCTTGGAGCTGTTGCTAGGCCAAACGGAAGGGCAACAAACTGGTAATGCTTGTCTAGAAAAGAGAATCTCAGGAACTGATAGTGATCTGGATGAATTGGAATATGAAGATATGCATCCTGTAAGTCTATTGTAGACATATAATGCCCTTGCTGAACAAAAGGCAGAATAGTCCTTATAGTCACCATTTTGAATGTTGGTATCCTTACATAACGATTCAATATTTTTAGATCCAGAACTGGTCTGAAGGAATTCTCCTTCTTTGGTACAATGAATAGATTTGAGTAAAACCCCAGACCCCGTTCCAGAACTGGAACTGGCACAATTACCCCAGCCAACTCTAGGTCTGAAACACATTTCAGAAATGCCTGAGCCTTCACTGGGTTTACTGGAATGCGTGAGAGAAAAAATCTTCTCACAGGCGGCCTTACTTTGAAACCTATTCTGTACCCTTGTGAAACAATGTTCTGAATCCAAAGACTGTGAATCGAATTGATCCAAATATCTTTGAAAAATCGTAACCTGCCCCCTACCAGCTGTTCTGGAATGAGGGCCGCACCTTCATGCGGATTTGGGAGCTGGTTTTGACTTTCTAAAAGGCTTGGATTTATTCAAGACTGGAGAAGGTTTCCAAACGGAAACCGTTCCTTTAGGGGAAGGGTCAGGCTTCTGTTCCTTATTCTGATGAAAGGAACGAAAACGATTAGCAGCCCTATATTTACCTTTAGATTTTTTGTCCTGAGGCAAAAAGGTTCCTTTCCCCCCAGTAACAGTTGAAATTATAGAATCCAACTGTGAACCAAATAATTTATTACCTTGGAAAGAAAGAGAAAGCAAAGTTGACTTAGAAGTCATATCTGCATTCCAAGATTTAAGCCATAAAGCTCTTCTAGCTAAAATAGCTAAAGACATATAGCTGACATCAATTCTAATGATATCAAAAATGGCATCACAAATAAAGTTATTAGCATGTTGAAGAAGTTTAACAATGCTATAAGCATTATGGTCTGACACTTGTTGCGCTAAAGCCTCCAACCAGAAAGTGGAAGCTGCAGCAACATCAGCCAAAGAAATAGCAGGTCTAAGAAGATTACCTGAACATAAATAAGCTCTCCTTAGAAAGGATTCAAGCTTCCTATCTAAAGGAAGTACTATCCGCCGTAGGAATAGTAGTACGTTTAGCAAGAGTAGAGAGCCCCATCAACTTTAGGGATTTTGTCCCAAAATTCTAATCTATCAGATGGCACAGGTTACAATTTCTTAAACCTTGGAGAAGGAGTAAATGAAGTACCCAGACTATTCCATTCCCTAGAAATTACTTCTGAAATAGCATCAGGAACTGGAAAAACTTCTGGAATAACTACATGAGGTTTAAAAATTGAATTTAAACGCTTAGTAGATTTAGTATCAAGAGGACTAGACTCCTCCATATCTAATGCAATCAACACTTCTTTAAGTAAAGAACGAATAAACTCCATCTGAAATAAATATGAAGATTTATCAGTGTCAATATCTGAAGCAGAATCTTCTGAACCAGATAGATCCTCATCAGAAACAGATAAGTCAGAATGATGGCGGTCACTTAAAAATTCATCTGAAATATGAGAAGTTTTAAAAGACCTTTTACGTTTACTGGAAGGAGGAATTACAGACAGAGCCTTCCTAATAGAATTAGAAAGAAATTATTTTACATTAACAGGGACATCCTGAACATTAGATGTTGAAGGAAAAACAACAGGTAAAGGATTATTACTAATGGAGACACTATCTGCGTTAGAAAGTTTATCATGACAACTAACACAAACTACAGCCGGAGGAACAGTTACCAAAAGTTTACAACAAATGCACTTAACTTTGGTAGAACCAGCATCAGGCAGCGTCTTTCCAGAAGTAGATTCTGATCCAGGGTCAGGTTGTGACATCTTGCAATATGTAATAGAAAAAACAACATATAAAGCAAAATTATCAAATTCCTTAAAAACAGTTTCAGGAATGGGAAAAGATGCAAAATAAACAAGCCTCTAGCAACCAGAAGCAATGAAAAAGTGAGACTTAAATAATGTGAAAAAAGGTGGAGACCAGAATGACGCCCACATTTTTTGGCGCCAAGTATGACGCCCACATTATTGGCGCCAAATACAACGCCCATATTTTTTGGCGCCAAGTATGACGCCACATCCTCTGACATCAAAAACGACGCCCACATTTTTTGGCGCAAAAAAAGTCTGTGACACACATACGTCAAAAAATTACGCAACCACAAACAAATGACAGAATTTTGTGCCAAAAAAGTTTGCGCCAAGAATGATGCAATAAATTGAAGCATTTTCTGCCCCTGCGAGCCTAACAGCCCGCAGGGAAAAAAGTCAATTGAAAATTTTTAAGGTAAGAAAAAAATTATTTATTCATATGCATTATCCCAAATAATGATACTGACAGTCTGAATGAAGGAATACTGATTATCCTGAATCATGGCAAATATAAGTTTAAACACATATATTTAGAACTTTAAATATAAAGTGCCCAACCATAGCTTTGAGTGTCATGAAAAGAAATAAGACTTACTTACCCTAAGACACTCATCTACATATAGTAGATAGCCAAACCAGTACTGAAACGAGAATCAGTAGAGGTAATGGTACATAAGAGTATATCGTCGATCTGAAAAGGGAGGTAGGAGAAGAAATCTCTACGACCGATAACAGAGAACCTATGAAATAGATCCCCTAGAGGAAGACCATTGTATTCATATAGGCAATACTCTCTTCACATCCCTCTGACATTCACTGCACTCTGAGAGGAAAACCGGGCTTCAGCCTGCTGCGAAGCGCATATCAACGTAGAATCTAGCACAAACTTACTTCACCACCTCCACGGGAGGCAAAGTTTGTAAAACTGAATCGTGGGTGTGGTGAGGGGGTGTATTTATAGGCATTTTAAGGTTTGAGAAACTTTGCCCCTCCTGGTAGGAATGTATATCCCATACGTCACTAGCTCATGGACTCTTGCTAATTACATGAAAGAAACTGAGGTTTATTTCCACAGTACTTCAGAATAGGTAACTACTATTTTTATAAACATTAGATTTGTGAATGCAGAAGAAGGACAACGCTTACGGTATTTGGGTCTTTTCAGACCCGGATATATTTTGTGAAAGTGCAATAAAGGGACACTCAAGTCAAAATTAAACTTTCATGATTCAGATAGAGCATGCTATTTTTAAAAAAACTTCAAATTTACTTCCATTAACAAAATGTGCACAGTCTTTTTATATTTACACTTTTTGAGTCACCAGCTCCTACTGAGCATGTGCAAGAATTCACAGAATATATTCATATGCATTTGTGATTGGCTGATAGCTGTCACATGATACAGGAGGAGTGGAAATAGACATAACTGAAATTTGTCAGAAAAAAATCTACTACTCATCTGATGTTCAGAATAGGTGCTATTGTATTGTCTTGTTATCTTGCATTTGTTGATTTTGCAAACGTACTGTATTTACAGGTCCTTTAAGTTCTGGATTTGCACAGCTCTTAGTGTGTTTCACATTCAGTGCATTTGAATAGTAAAGCAACCCTGTAGTATGCATTTTTTATAAACTATCTCATGTTTGTGTTTGTTACCTTTGAAAAAATACTGATCATAAAAATTAACATAATTTATTCTGTAACCAGGGAACCAGAGTTGTTCTTATTGATCTAAAAATCACTGTTTTTGTTAGATAGATTGTTAGGTAAATTCCCTCAAGCATAGTAGAAATGTCTATCAAAGAAAAAAACTAATAAAAAAAACTATATTCCCTATGCTTATCATATTTTGTAATAACATAGGCAATGCTAATAAAATATAGTCATGTCAACCCTGAAATGACATGATTCACAAGATAACAAAATAAAGTTACAAAACTGCAATATCCCTTTTTCATGTAAATTAGGTGTTAAAACTATTTTATGAGGGTCTTTATAGGATTTATTTTCTCTTATTCCAGCTAGCAAATTCTAGAAATACTATTAATGGAAATAAAACAAATTCACCTGATTTATCTGTACACAAACTTCAAATGACCAATTATTTGGTTAGCCCAAGTGCCAGTAAATATCTTTCAACATGGTGCTAGATGTATTTGAGTTACTGGAAGGAAGGACTCATTGGTTCCCTTTTATTAAAGGGACACTAAATAGAAAATTAAACTTTCATGATTCAGGTAGAGCATGCAATAAAATTTGTTCCCCCAGTTTATTTCCTTTATTAAATTGTGCACATATATGATTGGCTGATGGTTGTCACATGATATCGATGGTGATTCCTTAAACAGACATAAAACCCAAACGTTTGCTTTCACGATTCAGATAGATCATACAATTTTCTAATTTACTTCTATTATCTAATTTGTTTCATTCTCTTAGTTTTCTTTATTAAAGGAGTTGAAACTTTATTGGGGGAGGGACTGGAAGCCAGTGGGAAGAGTTTAAGATGTTTTGTGGGTGGAATCAGGGTGAGTAGAAGAAGAACTGCAAAACCACTGATGAACATCGCCCACTGTAATTTACTAACTGATCTGGGCCCATGGCTCCACTATATGACCTACCCCACATTCAGTTATAAATAACTGTGACCAAGCTCCTGGCCACAGTTTATAACAAAATGTAAACTAGCCCTTAGCCACAATTATCATTAACTGTGACCCAGCGCCCAAAAACAATTATCCCTAGCCATTGTCCAGTACGTCAACACAACACTAAACTTGGCCTTCTATCCCTGCAAAAAATACCTCCATACTCCCATCACACCTAGGAGATCACCTGTACACCTCACTTAGCAATACAATACTTCAAATTGAGAGACAATATATGTTCACAGCTTTCATTTATCTGTGGGTTTCTCTCAATGGCTTTTCTTAGCAGGCTTATAGCAAAAGGAGCTGTCACCTTAAAGCAAATGTGGATCCTTGCTCCCTCCTCCAAAACTCCCTCCTTCCTCCTATAAAATTTCATCCTTTAAAACTCCATGCTCCCTCCAGTAAAAATCCCTCCTTCCTCCTAAAAAAATCTTTCCACCTTCCTTTAAAACCCCATGCTAACTCCTCTGAAACTCCCTCCTTTGTCCTGTAAAACTGCTTCCTTTCTGTTCCATACTGCCTCTTCTGTCCTCCCTGCTCCATGCTGAATACTCTGTCCTTCCTTCTCCATGCTGCCTCCTTCCTCCTCTGTCCTTTCTGCTCCATATTTTGCCTCCTTCCTACTCTGTTTGTTCTGGTTGGTTTATAAACTATGCGCTGTGTAGGGTAAAACTCTTGAGTCTAAAATGAAGTAATCTCTAAACTTCAAAGAATGTGAGTATTTATGGCAGGGTTTGACTCGTGAGCGCTTCTAGCTTGATACCCAATAAGGAAGGATTTATAATAATAATATCATGCGACAAAAATGTTAAAAATTTAAAAATGATTTATAATATATAAAAAAACTAAGACATATAAAATGATGCTGTTTTACAGTTCAAAATAAAGGACAAATGTTTAAGTCGATATTTGAAATTTCTAAAATATAGCAGTCCTGCAAGTAATTGGTTGGCCAACCATTAAAAAGAGATCTAGCTGGGTTTTGGATACAACTTATTACGTTAGTGCTGGTCTTGTAGCTCATAGGCTAATGTTCATAGGCTAATGATAAGTAAAGAAATTGTATGCAAAGTAATAATGAAAAGTTTTTTTATATAAAATTGGTAAGCAAACTCAAAGGTTAGTGTGAGATAGTATCCAAAATGTTTCAAAATAGTTACACTTGTGTGGAGAATACTAAACAGTTACAATGAAACAGAATGAACCAATAAATACTTATTTACAATATGATACAGATGCCGTTATCGCTTATAAAGGAGCAGTTTTTTCCTTATAAGGGTTTACAGAGGCGCCTTTTAAAGTTCCTGTAGGAATTCAATGTAGTCTTGTCTTATTAGCAATATCGATCATAATTAACAGTTTTAATCTGACCTTGGTGGGTACGTTGGTCTACCGGTAGACGTGCTGGTAATGCTCCTTACGTATGTGTTCAGAAAAAGAGAATGTAGATTGTGGGCCTTCTTTTTGTAATATTCTCTTGCTGGTTATGTTAGTTACCTCTTACTTCAGGTTTCGTTGGTGGGTGTAAATCGTCCTTTGATGATTTTTTTGTGTGAGTACTCGGTGGTTTGGGGTATTAATTCCTTCCCAAATGTTCTCTCACAGCGTTCGTCTCAGCCCAAATCACGCGCCTATTTCACAGGTTTCCCGTAATAGGCTTCGTCTGTTGTGAATGTGATTCCCCGCTGTTGGTTGTATCTTCAAGCTGTGTACTTGCGGAGTAGTGCTGATGCCGGATCACATTCGATAAACCACTTGCGGTGTAGATCCTTGCAGGGGCTTTTTGCCGGTCTTTTTAGGTTTTGCAGAAAATAAGTTTGAGATGGTCCAATCCCTGTGGACATAAAATCAGGTGTATACCGAGTATACAGGTGTAGCAAAGCAACGCGTTTCGGCTAGGAATTGTAGCCTTTTTCAAGCAAGGAATCACATTGTGAAATAGGCACGTGATTTGGGCTGAGACGAACGCCGTGAGAGAACATTTGGGAAGGAATTAATACCCCAAACCACTGAGTGCTCACACAAAAAAATCATCAAAGGACGATTTACACCCGCCAGTGAAACCTGAAGTAAGAGGTAACTAACATAACCAGCAAGAGAATATTACAAAAAGAAGGCCCACAATCTACATTCTCTTTTTCTGAACACATACGTAAGGAGTATTACCAGCACGTCTACCGGTAGACCAACGCACCCACCAAGGTCAGATTAAAACTGTTAATTATGATCGATATTGCTAATAAGACAAGACTACATTGAATTCCTACAGGAACTTTAAAAGGCGACTCTGTAAACCCTTATAAGGAAAAAACTGCTCCTTTATAAGCGATAACGGCATCTGTATCATATTGTAAATAAGTATTTATTGGTTCACTCTGTTTCATTGTAACTATTTAGTATTCTCCACACTAGTGCAACTATTTTGAAACATTTTGGATACTATCTCACACTAACCTTTGAGTTTGCTTACCAATTTTATATAAAAAAACTTTTCATTATTACTTTGCATACAATTTCTTTACTTATAATTAGCCTATGAACATTAGCCTATGAGCTACAAGACCAGCACTAACGTAATAAGTTGTATCCAAAACCCAGCTAGATCTCTTTTTAATGGTTGGCCAACCAATTACTTGCAGGACTGCTATATTTTAGAAATTTCAAATATCGACTTAAACAACATTTGTCCTTTATTTTGAACTGTAAAACAGCATCATTTTATATGTCTTAGTTTTTTTATATATTATAAATCATTTTTAAATTTTTAACATTTTTGTCGCATGATATTATTATTATAAATCCTTCCTTATTGGGTATCAAGTTAGAAGCGCTCACGAGTCAAACCCTGCCATAAATACTCCTTTCTACTCTGTCCTCCCTGCTCCATGCTGCCTCCTTCCTCCTCTGTCCTCCCTGCTCCAGGCTGCTTCCTTCTTCCTGTCCTCCCTGCTCCATGCTGCTTCTTCCTTCTCTGTCCTGCCTTCTCCATGCTGCCTCCTTCCTTCTCTGTCCTCTCTGCTCCATGCTTCCTCCTCTAGCCTCCCTTCTCAATGCTGCTTCCTTCCTCCTCTGTCCTCCCTGCTCCATGCTGCCTCCTACTACTCTGTCCTCCATGCTCCATGCTGCCTCCTACTACTCTGTCCTCCCTGCTCCATGCTGCTTCCTCCTCTGTCCTCTCTGCTCCATGCTGTCTCCTTCCTCCTCTGTCCTCCCTTCTCCATACTGCCTCCTTCCTCCTTTGTCCTCTCTGCTCCATACTTCCTCCTTCCTCCTCTGTCCTCCCTGCTCCATGCTGCTTCCTTCCTCCAGTGTCCTCCCTGCTGCCTCCTTCCTCATCTGTCCTCCCTTCTCCATGCTGCCTCCTTCCTTCTCTGTCATCTTTGCACCATGCTACCTCCTTCTTCCTCTGTCCTCCCTTCTCCATGCTGCTTCCTTCCTCCTCTGTCTTCCCTTCTCCATGCTGCTTACTTCCTCCTCTGTCCTCCCTTCTCCATGCTGCCTCCTTCCTCCTCTGTCCTCTCTGATCCATGCTGCCTCCTTCCTCATCTGTCCTTCCTGCTCCATGCTGCTTCCTTCCTCCTCTGTCCACCATACTGCCTCATTCCTTTTGGAGTTTTGAAGGAGGGAATAAGGATGTGCTAAAATATCTTAATCATGTTTGTATCCCTGTAGCAGAATCTGGTTCATGTTTATTTACAGAGTGACCTTCACATTTTGAGATGCTAATGAGCTGTTTTATCAGCTCACTCTTACAGATAAGTTCTGCTTAGCAACATCTAGTTTATTATTCTCATTGTGTATTCTATATTATTATTAAGTGTGATCATTTCTGTCATGTTATAAAACCTTGAAAAATCTGAAGTTTGACATACTTTAAGATAAGACGAGTGTTGCACTTAGCACCGAGTCCCCTGGAATTTTGTATTTTTAAAGACAGTTTGTCCAGGTTATCTTCAACATTGCAGACCTCTCATCTGTCCCTATTTGAGAGAGACAGTCCCTGATTCTTAGCTCTGTCCTGCAGTCCCTCTGACAAATGTCCCTATTTGTAGAATTTCTGTTAGCCATACCTATGGAGCACTCGGACATGACCACAAAACACCTAGACGCACCCTCTGACTACTCAGACGCACCCACTACCCCACTCTCTAACCACTTCTATTCCACAACCTCCCAACACAAGTCCTCCCATAAAACAAATGTACTGTATCTACAGGTCCTTTAAGTTCTGGATTTGCACAGCTCATAGTGTCTTTCACATTCATAAGAGTCTCCAACATTCAGCAGTGAGCAAAACCGTTGAATGCAAATATCTAATAAATATATTCTCCTTACAAGAAAAGTAAGCCCATGTATGTTGATGCATAAAAATATGCCACAGTAACGGTATCCATATAAACCATTAAAGATAGGGGCTGGTTGCTTTCTGCAAAGTAAACACTGAAAGGACACATGCATTTGCATAGTAAAGCAACCCTGTAGTATGCATTTTTTATATACTATCTCATGGTTGTGTTTGTTACCTTGGAAAAAATACTGATCATAAAAATGAACATAATTTATTCTGTAACCAGGTATCCAGAGTTGTTCCTTTGTTCCTATTGATCTAAAAATCACTGTTTTTGTTAGATAGATTGTTAGATAAATTACCTCAAGCATAGCAAACAAATAAAAAAAAACTATATTCCTTATTCTTATCATATTTTATAATAATATAGGCAATGATAATAAAATATAGAGTTATATCAACCCTAAAATGACATGATTCACAAGATAACAAAAAAAAGATACAAAACTGCAAATATCCCTTTTTCATGTAAACCAGGTGTCAAAACTATTTTATGAGGGTCTTTATAGGTTTTATTTTCTCTTATTCCAGCTAGCAAATTCTAGAAATACTATTAATGGAAATAAAACAAATTCACCTGACTTATCTGTAAACAAACTTCAAATGACCGATTCTTTGGTTAGCCCAAGTGCCAGTAAATATCTTTCAACATGGTGCTAGATGTATTTGAGTTACTGGAAGGAAGGACTCATTGGTTCCCATTTATTAAAGGGACACTAAATAGAAAATTAAACTTTCATGATTCAGATAGAGCATGCACTTAAATTATTTTTCCCAGTGTATTTCCTTTATTAAATTGTGCACGTATATGATTGGCTGATGGCTGTCACATGATATCGATGGTGATTCCTTAAACAGACATAAAACCCAAATTTCCATCTAAAGGAGAGGAGAGTCCATGGCTTCATTCATTACTGTTGGGAATTAAGAACCTGGCCACCAGGAGGAGGCAAAGACACCCCAGCCAAAGGCTCAAATACCTCCCCCACTTCCCTCATCCCCCAGTCATTCTTTGCCTTTTGTCACAGGAGGTTGGCAGAGAAGTGCCAGAGATACGGAGTAATCTCTTATGGAAGGTTGTACTATTCACATTGGGACTGGAGTTTTAAGTAGTCCTGCCAGCCTCTCAGTAAGAGCCTGGGCGAAAGTTAGAGTCTGAAGATGCAGGGAGAGTCTTTCTGCGAAACCATCCCGACTCATATTAACAGCTCCACAAGCAATCAGCATTGACGAGTTTCGCTGCCTGCTTTCTGCACTCAAGTCCATGTCAGGAGTGAGGCTACTAACCTGTCACACTTGAAGGGCCGTGTTCCTGTTCCACGGCGTAGATTCTGGTAATATAGTTTCATTTTTTTATTAATAATGATAACATGGAAGACAGGGTCACAGTGTGACGCCTTTTCATCTTTAAAGAATCAAGGGTTAATTTTCCTGGAAAGGGGATTATTGAACAGGGGGGTTTATACATGATATTGTTTATTGTGTCATTGCTGCGTTATGTGCGAGATGAGGCTCTGGCAATGTGTGGAACTTTCAGGTTACTTGTGGGAATATTGCGCAGTACTTTTTGGCGCATTTTTCCTTAGTGCAGGGGCGGTCCTGACAGGCACTCCATGTGACCGAGTGTACCCATCTCTCTTCCTCTGTTGATCTGCGGCACAGGAGACGTAACAGTTTCTATAGTCCGGGTCCTAGGAAGTGGTGAGTACCCCGGCCATTGGAGGTATAAAGGTGCCTTTTGTAAATTAAGCTAGTCTAAGCATAAGCGCAAGCTATGGGTGACGCGTTAGAGGGTCCAACCCCGGGGTCCAACCGTTAATCCTTTGGGAGCGATTCGTTGGCTGTCAGACTTTGCGGACCAACTGGAATCGGCTGTTTCAAAGGTGATCCATGCCTTACCACAATATGCTAAGCGCAAGCGTAGGGTGTATCATGGCAGCCCAGACCCAGGGTTTGTCTACGTGATGGAAATCGTAGAGGCTCTATACGTTGATGAGGCCCACTTCGACTCTTCGGAGGAAGCCCTTTCAGGGTCGGAGTCCGTGTCATCTAAACCTCCGGCTGCAGAAGTTTAGGATGGAGAATTTGCGCTATTTTGCTGCGGCAGGTGCTTGCTACTCTGGAGGTTCCAGAACCTAAGATTCCGGAGGAACCTGCAATTCCTAGGCTTGATAAGATATACGAGGACAGGGTAGTGCCCCAGGCCTTCCCGGTTCCTGTTAAGATGGCAAATATTATCAAGAATGAATGGGAGCGATTAGGTTCTTCCTTTTCCCCTTCTTTTAAGAAACTGTTCCCCATTCCGGACTCTCAGCTTGAGCTGTGGGGGACCATTCCTGAGGTGCATGGGGCTATCTATACGCTCGCAAAACGGACAACTATTCCACTTGAGGATAGTTCGTCATTTTAAGAGCCCATGGATAAAAAGCTGGAAAACATGTTGAGAAAAATGTTTCAGCACACAGGGTTTGTTTTTCAGTCAGCAGTAGCGGCAGTCGCTGGAGCTGCAACATATTGGTGTGAATCCCTGTGTGAAATGGTCGAGGGAGACGAGATACAGGATAAGATTAGGCGCTAAAGGTCACCAATTCTTTCATTTGCGATGACAATATGCAAATTATTCGCATGAATGCTAAGGTGTCAGGTTTTTCTGTTTTTAGCTTGCAGGGCTCTGTGGTTAAAATCTTGGTCTGTGGACATGACCTCTAAGTCAAGGCTGTTGTCCCTGCCTTTTCAAGGCAAGATTCTGTTCGGTCCAGGATTGGATTCGATCATATCCATGGTTACGGGAGGCAAGGGAGCTTTCCTACTGCAGGATAAGAAGGCTAAGCCTAAGGGATCTACTTTTCGTCCCTTTCGTGCAAACAAAGCCCAGCGCCAGCAGCCCTCCGCAAAAGAGGACCAGTTCAAGGGAACTTTGAAGCCGGCTCAAATCTTGGAACAAGTCTAAGCAGAGCAAAACGCCTGAGTCGAAATCGGCATGAAGGGGCGGCCCCGACCACTCTCAGGATCAAGCAGGGGGCAGATTATCTCTATTCTCAGAGGCCTGGTTGCAGGACATTCAGGACCCTTGGGTTCTGGAAGTTGTTGCCCATGGTAACAGGATAGGGTTCAGATCCCATCCGCCCGTGGACAGATTCCTCCTTTCAAACCTGTCTTCAAGACCAGGAAAGAGAGAGGCCTTTCTAGAGTGTATGATAGATCTAGCCTCTCTCGGGGTTATTGTACCAGTACCCCTAGCAGAGAGGGGTCTAGGGTACTATTTCAATCTTTTTGTGGTTCCAAAGAAGGAGGGCACGTTCCACCCGATTCTGGGCCTAAAGTGTTTGAACAAGTTTCTGAGTGTTCCATCGTTCAATATGGAAATGATCAGATCTATCCTGCCTCTAAGGCAAGAGGGACAGTTCATGATGACTATAGACTTGAAGGAAGCTTACCTTCATGTGCCAATTCACAGGGACCACTTCAGGTTCCTAAGATTTGCATTTCTGGACCAACACTTCCAGTTTGTGGCCCTTCCTTTTAGTCGGGCGACGGCCCAAGAGTCTTCATGAAGATTCTGGGGGCGCTGCTTGCAGTGGCCAGATCCAGGGGCATTGCGGTGGCAGCTTATCTGGACCTCATCCTAGTTCAGGTGCCATCGCTCAGCCTCGCAGAGGATTATTCGAGAGCTCTTCTTCTTTTGCTCCAATCTCACTGTTGGAAGATCAACTCAGGAAAGAGTTCCCTGGTTCCCAGCAACAGGGTAGAGTTCCTGGGCACGATAATAGACTATGTCCATGAAAATATTTCTCACAGATCAGCGACACAGGAAACTTGAGTCCCCTTGGGGGCTCAATGTATGGAGGTGATAGGTCTCCTGGTTTCAAGCATAGATGTCATCCCATTCACCAGGTTCCATCTCAGACCTCTTCAATTGTGCATGTTGAGACAGTGGAACGGCGATCATTCAGATCTATCACAGCCGATATCCATGGATGCTTGAACTTGGAGCTCCCTCTCTTGGTGGATTAGTTCGGAGCAACTGTCCATGGGGACATCCTTCTTGAGACTATCCTGGTAAATTGTGACCACGGATGCTAGTTTGGCAGGATGTGGAGTTGTTTAGGGTGCCAGGATGGCACTAGGAAAATAGACCCGAGAGGAGTCTCTCCTTCCGATAAACATCCTGGAACTCTGAGCAATTTAAAATGCTCTGAAGGCATGGCCTTCTCTGGGGTCTGTCAGCTTCCTCAGATCCCAGTCCAACAATGTTACCTCTGTGGCTTACATCAATCATCAGGGGGTACGAGGAGCTTCCTCGCAATGAGGGAGGTGTCTCAGATCTTGGAGTGGGCAGAGTCCCACAACTGCTTGCTCTCCGTGATTCACATTCCAGGACAACTGGGAAGCGGACTTTCTCAGCAGACAATCCTTCCATCCGGGGGAATGGTCTCTTCACCCCAAGGTGTTTGCAGAGATTTGTCACAGATGGGGAACGCCGGAGATAGATCTCATGGCATCCACTCAATTGCAAGCTACCCCGATATGGGTTGAGGTCCAGGGATCCCCAGGCAGAGCTGAAAGATGCCTTAGTGGTTCCTTGGGGATTCAGCCTAGCTTACATTTTTCCACTGTTACCACTTCTACCTCTTGCAGTGGCATGCATCAAACAGGAGCGGGCCTTGGCCATTCGGATTGCTCCTTCACGGCCACGGAGGACGTGGTTTGCTGATCTGGTGGAGATGTCATCCTCTCCGCTGTGGAGGTTACCCTGTTGCAAGGATCTGCTAGAACAGGGCCATTTCCAAAATCGAAATCTAGATTCTCTGAGGCTAACTGCATGGAGATTGAACGCCTAGTCTTGGCCAATAGAGGCTTTTCTGAAAGTGTGATTGATACTCTGATTCAGGCAAGGAAGCCAGTCACTCATCTCATCTACCATAAGGTGTGGAGGACTTACTTGTCCTGGTGTGAGAAGCAGGGATATCCTTGGCATAAGGTGAAGGTATCCAGGATTCTGTCCTTTCTCCAAGAGGTTTTGGAGACGGGTCTTGCCGCTAGTTCCTTAAAGGGATCGATTTCAGCATTATCAGTCTTGTTGCATAGGAGACTCGCTGAGCTTTCTGATATCCAATCTTTTGTTCAGGCTCTGTCTAGAATCAGGCTTGTCTTCAGACAGTCTGCTCCCCCTTGGAGCTTAAACGTGGTCCTTAAGGTTTTGCAGAGGGTTCCGTTTGAACCTATGCTTTCCATTGACATTAAGATTTTGTCCTGGAAGGTTCTTTTTCTGTTGGCTATTGCATCGGCAACAGAGTATCTGCCTGCAAAGTGAGCCTCCTTATCTTGTGTTTCATGCGGATAAGGCTGTGCTTCGCACTGGGTTGGGGTTCCTTCCCAAGGTGTTGTCCAACCATAACATCAATCAGGAAATAGTTGTACCTTCTTTGTGTCCTAACCCTTCTTCTAAGGAGCGGTTACTTCATAACCTGGATGTGGTTCATGCCTTGAAGTTCTATCTTCAGGCTACTAAGGATTTCAGGCAGTTTACATCTCTTTATGTGGTTTATTCTAGGAAGCACAGGAGGCAGAGGGCCTCTGCTACTTCTTTGTCCTTTTGGTTGAGGAGTTTGATTCGCTTGGCTTCCGAGACAGCGGGACATAAGCCTCCTCAGAGGATCACGGCTCATTCAACTAGAGCTGTGGCTTCGTCTTGGGCCTTCAAGAATAAGGCCTCTATGGAGCAAATTTGTAAGGCGGCTACCTGGTCTCCCTACCAAGCTCCTGGCCACCGTTTATAACAAAATGTAAACTAGCCCTTAGCCACAATTATCATTAACTGTAACCCAGCCCCAAAAAACAATTAGCCGTAACCATTGTCCAGTCCGTCAGCACAACATTAAAAGTGACCTACTATCCCTGCAAAAAATACCTCCATACTCCCCATCAAAAATACCTCCATACTCCCATTACACCTAGGAGACCACCTGTACACCTCACTTAGCAATACAATACCTCAAATTGAGAGACAATATATGTTCACAGCTTTCATTTAGCTGTGGGTTTCTTTCAATGGCTTCTCTTAGCAGGCTTATAGCAAAAGGAGCTGTCACATTAAAGCAGATGTGGATCCTTGCTCCCTCCTCCTAAATCCCTCCTGCCTCCTACAAAAACTCCTTCCACCATCCTTTAAAACCCCATGCTAACTCCTCTGAAACTCCATCTGTAAAACTGCCTCCTTTCTGTTCCATGCTGCCTCTTCTGTCATCCCTGCTCCATGCTGAATACTCTGCCCTTCCTTCTCCATGCTGCCTCCTTCCTCCTCTGTCCTTTCTGCTCCATATTCTGCCTCCTTCCTACTCTGTCCTCCCTGCTCCATGCTGCCTCCTTCCTCCTCTGTCCTCCCTTATTTATACTGCCTCCTTCCTCCTCTGTCCTCCCTTCTCCATGCTGCCTCCTTCCTCCTCTGTCCTCTCTGCTCCATGCTGCCTCCTTCCTCTTCTGTCCTCCCTGCTCCATGCTGATTCCTTCCTCCTTTGTCCTCCATGCTCCATACTGCCATATTCCTACTCTGCTCTCCCTGCACCATGTTGCCTCCTACTACTCTGACCTCCCTGCTCCATACTGCTTCATTCATTCTTTGTCCTCCCTGCTCTATGCTGCCTCCTTCCTCCTCTGTCCTCCCTGCTCTATGCTGCCTCCTTCCTCCTCTGTCCTCCCTGCTCCATGCTGCATCCTCCTTCTCTGCCCTCTCTGCTCCATGCTGCCTCCTTCCTCCTCTCTCCTTTCTGCTCCATATTCTGCCTCGTACCTCCTCTGTCCTCTCTGCTCCATGCTGCCTCCTTCCTCCTCTGCCCTCCCTGCTCAATGCTGCCTACTTCCTCCTCTGTCTTCCCTGCTCCATACTGCTTCCTTCTTCCTCTGTCCTCTTTACTACATGTTGCCTCCTCTGTCCTCCCTTCTCCATGCTGCCTCCTTCCTCTTCTGTCCTCCCTGCTCCATGCTGCTTCCTTCCTTCTCTGTCCTCCCTCCTCCCTCCTCTGTCCTCTCTGCTCCATGTTGCCTCCTTCCTCCTCTGTCCTCCCTACTCCATGCTGCTTCCTTCCTCCTTTGTCCTCCATGCTCCATACTGCCTCATTCCCCCTCTGCCCTCCCTGCTCAATGCTGCCTCCTACTACTCTGTCCTCCATGCTCCGAGCTGCTTCCTTCCTCCTTTGTATTCCCTGCTCTATGCTGCCTCCTTTCTCCTCTGTCCTCCCTGCTCCATGCTGCCTCCTTCCTTCTCTGTCCTCCCTTCTCCATGCTGCCTCCTAACTTCTATGTCCTTTCTGCTCCATATTCTGCCTCCTTCCTACTCTGTCCTCCTTTCTCCATGCTGCTTCCTTCCTCCTCTGTCCTCCCTGCTCCATCCTGCTTCCTTCCTCCTCTGTCCTCCCTGCTCCATGCTGCCTCCTTCCTCCTTGGTCCTCCTTGGTCCTCTCTGCTCCATGCTGTCTCCTTCCTCCTCTGTCCTCCCTTCTCCATGCTGCCTTCTTCCTCCTCTGTCCTCCCTTCTCCATGCTACCTCTTTCCTCCTCTGTCCTCACAGCTCCATGCTGCCTCCTTCCTCCTCTACCCTCCCTGCTCAATACTGCCTCCTTCTTTCTCTGTCCTCCCTGCTCCTTGTTGCCTCCTTTCTCCTCTGTCCTCTCTGCTCCATGCTGCCTCCTTCCTCATCTGTCCTCTCTGCTCCATGCTGTCTCCTTCCTCCTCTGTCCTCTGCTCCATGTTGCCTCCTGTGTCCTCCCTGCTCCATACTGCCTCATGCTGATTTTTTATTTTATTTTATAAAGTTCAGTAATTATACAAACCTGTATCTTTTTATATCTGTTTTACTATAGGGAGGAGGAATGAGGGAGCTTCAGAGGAGTTAGCATGGAGTTTTAAAGGATAGAGGAGGACGTTTTACAGGAGGGAGGAGGGTGTTTTATATGATGGAAGAAGGAGTTTTGGAGAGGGGAATAAGGTTGTCCTAAAATATCTTAATCATGTTTGTAGCCCTGTAGCACAATTTGGTTAATGTTTATTTACAGAGTGACCTTCACATTTTGAGATGCTAATGAGCTGCTTTGAAAGCTCACTCTTACAGATAATTTCTGCTTAGCAACATCTAGTTTATTATTCTCATTGTTTATTCTATATTATTATTAAGTGTGATCATTTCTGTCATGTTATAAAACCTTGAAAAATCTGAAATTTGACATACTTTAAGATAAGACGAGTGTTGCACTTAGCACCTAGTCCCCTGGAATTTTGTAGTTTTAAAGACAGTTTGTCCAGGTTACCTTCAACAATGCAGACCTCTCATTTGTCCCTATTTGAGAGAGACAGTCCCTGATTCTTAGCTCTGTTATGCAGTCCCTCTGACAAATGCCCCTATTTGTAGAATTTCAATTAGCCATACATATGGAGCACTCGGACATGACCACAAAACACCTAGACGCACCCTCTGACCACCCAGACGCACCCACTACCCCACTCTCTAACCACTACTATTTCACAACCTCCCAACACAAGTACTCCCACAAAACAACAAACGGCCCCGCAACAACCTCCTGAGTCCCTGATACCCAGCTACAAATGTTGGAAGATGAGACAATGTGAGAGAATACTCTTTTGTTGTTTAAACTGCTGATTGCATCACCAAAGCTAAGTAATTGTTAATTACTGTAAAAGGGGCACTAAAATCAAAATTAACTTTGATGATTCATATTGAGCATTCAATTTATACAACTTTCAATTTACTTCTATTATCAATTTGTTCTCATACAGTGGGTGATGGACATCACCCACTGTAATTCACTAACTGATCTTGGCCTACGGCTCCACTATTTGACCTATCCCACATTCAGTTATAAATAACTGTGACCAAACTCCTGGCCACAGTTTATAACAAAATGTAAACTAACCCTTAGCCACAATTATCATTAACTGTGACCCAGCCCACAACAACTATTATCCCTAACCTTTGTGCAGTCCATCAACACAACACTAAACATGACCTACTATCCCTGCAAAAAATACCTCCATACTCCCATCACATCTAGGAGACCACCTGTACACCTCACTTAGCAATAAAATACCTCAAATTGAGAGACAATATATGTTCACAGCTTTCATTTAGCTGTGGGTTTCTTTCAATGGCTTCTCTTAGCAGGTTTATAGCAAAAGGAGCTGTCACCTTGATGCAAATGTGGATAGTTGCTCCTTCCTCCAAACTCCCTCCTTCCTCCTATAAAACTCCATCCTTTAAAATTCCATGCTCCCTCCAGTAAAACTCCTTCCCATTATCCTTTAAACCGCCATACTAACTACTCTGAAACTCCCTCCTTATTCTCCATATTCTGCATCCTTCCTACTCTGTCCTCCCTGCTCCATGCTGCTTTCTTCCTACTCTGTCCTCTCTGCTCCATGTTGCTTCCTTCCTCCTCGGTCCTCTCTGCTCTATGCTACCTCATTCCTCCTCTCTCCTCCCTGCTCCATGCTGCTTCCTCCCTCCTCTGTCCTCCCTGCTCCATTCTGCCTCCTTCCTCCTCTGACCTCCCTCCCTCTCTCATGCTGCCTCCTTCCTCCACTGTCCTCTCTGCTCCATGCTTCCTCTGTCCTCCCTGCTCCATGCTGCATCCTTCCTCCTCTGTCCTCCCTTCTCCATGCTGCCTCCTTCCTCCTCTGTCTTCCCTGCTCCATGCTTCCTTCTTCCTCCTCTGTCCTCCCTGCTCCATGCTGCTTCCTTCCTCCTCTATCCTCCCTGCTCCATGCTGCCTCCTTTGTCCTCTCTGCCCATGCTGCCTTCTTCCTCTTCTGTCCTCCCTTCTCTATGCTGCCTCCTTCCTCCTCTGTCCTCTCGGCTCCATGCTGCCTCCTTCATCCTCTGTCCTCCCTGCTCCATACTGCTTCCTTCCCCCTCTGTCCTCCATACTGCCTTATTCCTCCTCTGTCCTTCTTACTCCTTGCTGCTTTCTTCCTACTCTGTCCTCTCTGCTCCATGTTGCTTCCTTCCTTCTCGGTCCTCTTTGCTCAATGCTGCCTCATTCCTCCTTTGTCCTCCCTGCTCCATGCTGCCTTCTCCCTGCTCTATGCTGCCTCCTTTCTCCTCTGTCCTCCCTTCTCCATGCTGCCTCCTTTCTCCTCTGTCCTCTCTGCTCCATGGTTCCTTCTTCCTCCTCTGTCCTCCCTTCTCATCTATCCTCCCTGCTTCATGCTGCCTCCTTCCACCTTTGTCCTCTCTGCCCATGCTGCCTTCTTCCTCCTTTGTCCTCCCTTCTCTATGCTGCCTCCTTCCTCCTCTGTCCTCTCGGCTCCATGCTGCCTCCTTCCTCCTCTGTCCTCCCTGCTCCATACTGCTTCCTTCCTCCTCTGTACTCCATACTGCCTTATTCCTCCTCTGTCCTCCCTGCTCCATGCTACCTCCTACTACTCTGTCCTCCCTGCTCCATGCTGCCTTCTTCCTCCTCTGTCCTGCCTCCCTCATTCTGTCTCCTTCCTCCTCTGTCCTCCCTGCTCCATCCTGCTTCCTTCCTCCTCTGTCCTCCCTGCTCCATGCTGCCTCCTTCCTCCTTGGTCCTCCTTGGTCCTCTCTGCTCCATGCTGTCTCCTTCCTCCTCTGTCCTCCCTTCTCCATGCTGCCTTCTTCCTCCTCTGTCCTCCCTGCTCCATGCTGCCTCCTTCCTCCTTGGTCCTCTCTGCTCCATGCTGTCTCCTTCCTCCTCTGTCCTCCCTTCTCCATGCTGCCTTCTTCCTCCTCTGTCCTCCCTTCTCCATGCTACCTCTTTCCTCCTCTGTCCTCACAGCTCCATGCTGCCTCCTTCCTCCTCTACCCTCCCTGCTCAATACTGCCTCCTTCTTTCTCTGTCCTCCCTGCTCCTTGTTGCCTCCTTTCTCCTCTGTCCTCTCTGCTCCATGCTGCCTCCTTCCTCATCTGTCCTCTCTGCTCCATGCTGTCTCCTTCCTCCTCTGTCCTCTGCTCCATGTTGCCTCCTGTGTCCTCCCTGCTCCATACTGCCTCATGCTGATTTTTTATTTTATTTTATAAAGTTCAGTAATTATACAAACCTGTATCTTTTTATATCTGTTTTACTATAGGGAGGAGGAATGAGGGAGCTTCAGAGGAGTTAGCATGGAGTTTTAAAGGATAGAGGAGGACGTTTTACAGGAGGGAGGAGGGTGTTTTATATGATGGAAGAAGGAGTTTTGGAGAGGGGAATAAGGATGTCCTAAAATATCTTAATCATGTTTGTAGCCCTGTAGCACAATTTGGTTAATGTTTATTTACAGAGTGACCTTCACATTTTGAGATGCTAATGAGCTGCTTTGAAAGCTCACTCTTACAGATAATTTCTGCTTAGCAACATCTAGTTTATTATTCTCATTGTTTATTCTATATTATTATTAAGTGTGATCATTTCTGTCATGTTATAAAACCTTGAAAAATCTGAAATTTGACATACTTTAAGATAAGACGAGTGTTGCACTTAGCACCTAGTCCCCTGGAATTTTGTAGTTTTAAAGACAGTTTGTCCAGGTTACCTTCAACAATGCAGACCTCTCATTTGTCCCTATTTGAGAGAGACAGTCCCTGATTCTTAGCTCTGTTATGCAGTCCCTCTGACAAATGCCCCTATTTGTAGAATTTCAATTAGCCATACATATGGAGCACTCGGACATGACCACAAAACACCTAGACGCACCCTCTGACCACCCAGACGCACCCACTACCCCACTCTCTAACCACTACTATTTCACAACCTCCCAACACAAGTACTCCCACAAAACAACAAACGGCCCCGCAACAACCTCCTGAGTCCCTGATACCCAGCTACAAATGTTGGAAGATGAGACAATGTGAGAGAATACTCTTTTGTTGTTTAAACTGCTGATTGCATCACCAAAGCTAAGTAATTGTTAATTACTGTAAAAGGGGCACTAAAATCAAAATTAACTTTGATGATTCATATTGAGCATTCAATTTATACAACTTTCAATTTACTTCTATTATCAATTTGTTCTCATACAGTGGGTGATGGACATCACCCACTGTAATTCACTAACTGATCTTGGCCTACGGCTCCACTATTTGACCTATCCCACATTCAGTTATAAATAACTGTGACCAAACTCCTGGCCACAGTTTATAATAAAATGTAAACTAACCCTTAGCCACAATTATCATTAACTGTGACCCAGCCCACAACAACTATTATCCCTAACCTTTGTGCAGTCCATCAACACAACACTAAACATGACCTACTATCCCTGCAAAAAATACCTCCATACTCCCATCACACCTAGGAGACCACCTGTACACCTCACTTAGCAATAAAATACCTCAAATTGAGAGACAATATATGTTCACAGCTTTCATTTAGCTGTGGGTTTCTTTCAATGGCTTCTCTTAGCAGGTTTATAGCAAAAGGAGCTGTCACCTTGATGCAAATGTGGATAGTTGCTCCTTCCTCCAAACTCCCTCCTTCCTCCTATAAAACTCCATCCTTTAAAATT
Source organism: Bombina bombina (assembly GCF_027579735.1). Taxonomy (NCBI): domain Eukaryota; kingdom Metazoa; phylum Chordata; class Amphibia; order Anura; family Bombinatoridae; genus Bombina; species Bombina bombina. Next base: position 847,591,382 of record NC_069504.1, on the reverse strand, counting down.
CCATGCTCCCTCCAGTAAAACTCCTTCCCATTATCCTTTAAACCGCCATACTAACTACTCTGAAACTCCCTCCTTATTCTCCATATTCTGCATCCTTCCTACTCTGTCCTCCCTGCTCCATGCTGCTTTCTTCCTACTCTGTCCTCTCTGCTCCATGTTGCTTCCTTCCTCCTCGGTCCTCTCTGCGCTATGCTACCTCATTCCTCCTCTCTCCTCCCTGCTCCATGCTGCTTCCTCCCTCCTCTGTCCTCCCTGCTCCATTCTGCCTCCTTCCTCCTCTGACCTCCCTCCCTCTCTCATGCTGCCTCCTTCCTCCACTGTCCTCTCTGCTCCATGCTTCCTCTGTCCTCCCTGCTCCATGCTGCATCCTTCCTCCTCTGTCCTCCCTTCTCCATGCTGCCTCCTTCCTCCTCTGTCTTCCCTGCTCCATGCTTCCTTCTTCCTCCTCTGTCCTCCCTGCTCCATGCTGCTTCCTTCCTCCTCTATCCTCCCTGCTCCCTCCTTTGTCCTCTCTGCCCATGCTGCCTTCTTCCTCTTCTGTCCTCCCTTCTCTATGCTGCCTCCTTCCTCCTCTGTCCTCTCGGCTCCATGCTGCCTCCTTCCTCCTCTGTCCTCCCTGCTCCATACTGCTTCCTTCCTCCTCTGTCCTCCATACTGCCTTATTCCTCCTCTGTCCTTCTTACTCCTTGCTGCTTTCTTCCTACTCTGTCCTCTCTGCTCCATGTTGCTTCCTTCCTTCTCGGTCCTCTTTGCTCAATGCTGCCTCATTCCTCCTTTATCCTCCCTGCTCCATGCTGCCTTCTCCCTGCTCTATGCTGCCTCCTTCCTCCTCTGTCCTCCCTTCTCCATGCTGCCTCCTTTCTCCTCTGTCCTCTCTGCTCCATGGTTCCTTCTTCCTCCTCTGTCCTCCCTTCTCATCTATCCTCCCTGCTTCATGCTGCCTCCTTCCACCTTTGTCCTCTCTGCCCATGCTGCCTTCTTCCTCCTTTGTCCTCCCTTCTCTATGCTGCCTCCTTCCTCCTCTGTCCTCTCGGCTCCATGCTGCCTCCTTCCTCCTCTGTCCTCCCTGCTCCATACTGCTTCCTTCCTCCTCTGTACTCCATACTGCCTTATTCCTCCTCTGTCCTCCCTGCTCCATGCTACCTCCTACTACTCTGTCCTCCCTGCTCCATGCTGCCTTCTTCCTCCTCTGTCCTGCCTCCCTCATTCTGCCTCCTTCATCCTCTGTGCTCTCTGCTCCATACTGCCTCCTTCCTCCTCTGTCCTCCATGCTCCATGCTGCTTCCTTCCTTCCTTCTCTGCCCTCCCTGCTCCATACTGTCTTATTCCTTCTCTGCCCTCCCTGCTCCATGCTACATCCTCCTACTCTGTCCTCCCTGCTCCATGCTGCTTCCTTCCTCCTTCATTCTCTGTCCTCTCTGCTCCATGCTGCCTCCCTCCTCCTCAGCCCTCCTTGCTCCATGCTGCCTCCTTCCTCCTCTGTCTTTTCTGCTTCATATTGTCTCTCTTTCCTACTCTGTCCTCCCTCTTCCATGCTGCTTCCATACTCCTCTGTCCTCCCTGCTCCATGCTGCTTCCTTCCTCCTCTGTCCTCCCTGTTCCATGCTGCTTCCTTCCTCCTTGGTCCTCTCTGCTCCATGCTGCCTACTTCCTCCTCTATCCTTCCTTCTCCATGCTGCCTCCTTCCTCCTCTGCCCTCCCTGCTCAATGCTGCCTCCTTCCTCCTCTGTCCTCCCTTCTCCAAGCTGCCTCCTTCTTCCTCTGTCCTCCCTGCTCCATGTTGATTTCTTCCTCCTCTGTCCTTTCTGCTCCATGCTGCCTCCTTCCTCCTCTGTCCTCTCTGCTCCATGCTGCCTCCTTTCTTCTCTGTCTTCTATGTTCACAGCTTTCATTTAGCTGTGGTTTCTTTCAATGGCTTCTCTTAGCAGGCTTATAGCAAAAGGAGCTGTCACCTTAAAGCAAATGTGGATCCTTGCCCCTCCTCCAAAACTCCCTCCCTTCCTCCTATAAAACTCCATCCTTTAAAATTCCATGCTCCCTGCAATAAAATTCCCTCCTTCCTCCTAAAAACGCCTTGCTAACTCCTCTGAAACGCCCTCCTTCATCCTGTAAAACTGCCTCCTTTCTGTTCCATGCTGCCTCTTCTGTCCTCCATGCTGACTACTCTGCCCTTCCTTCTCCATGCCGCCTCCTTCCTCCTCTGTCCTCCCTGCTCCATGTTGCCTCCTTTGTCATCTGTCCTCTCTGCTCCATACTGCCTCCCTCCTCCTCTGCCCTCCCTGCTCCATGCTGCCTCATCTGTCTTTTCTGCTCCATATTCTCCCTCTTTCCTACTCTGTCCTCCCTCCTCTATGCTGCTTCCATCCTCCTCTGTCCTCCCTGCTCCATGCTGCTTCCTTCCTCCGCTGTCCTCCCTGCTCCATGCTGCCTCCTTCCTCCTTGGTCCTCTCTGCTCCATGTTGCCTACTTCCTCCTCTGTCCTTCCTTCTCCATGCTGCCTCCTTCCTCCTCTGCCCTCCCTGCTCAATGCTGCCTCCTTCCTCCTCTGTCCTCCCTTCTCCAAGCTGCCTCCTTCTTCCTCCTTCTTCCTCTGTCCTCCCTGCTCCATGTTGGGGCCCGATCCGATATGCAGCGTCGACCGCAAATGCCGGCGACACTGAATTTTGCGCTGGTTTGGTATCCTATATACGACGTAAGTTCCGCTCGTATATTTCTGCCGTCACCCGTAGTTTTTTGGGCCATAGGCAGGTATACCAAACCAGCGCAGTTTGGTATCCAATATACAGCGCAAGGACTTACGTGGCGAAAATGGAGAAATCTTACTCCATTTTCACCTCGCCACAAAAAGCAGCCATAGTAGGCCTTACGCTGTCTATTGGAGCCCCGTAACTCCCTAAACTAGCTACAAAATAAACCTAACACCTAACGCATGCGCAATGTCTATCTAGCTGTCACCCGCGATCTGCTAAATAAAACCTAACACCTAACGCATGCGCAATGTCTATCTACCTGTCAACCGCGATCCCCCGCCGCAATCCCTAATAAAATGTTTAACCCCTAAACCACCGCTCCCGGACCCTGCCGCCACCTACAATATAAGTAACCCCCTAATGTGAGCTCCTACCCCGCCGCCATCTATTTTAAAATTATTAACCCCTAATTTAATCCCCCTACACCGCCGCCAGCTATATTAAATTAATTAACCCCTAATCTAATCCCCCTACCCCGCCGCCAGCTATATTAAATTAATTAACCCCTAATCTAATCCCCCTACCCCGCCGCCAGCTATATTAAATTAATTGACCCCTAATCTAATACCCCTACACCACCGCCACCTATATTAAATTATTTAACCCCTAAATTACTAAACTGTCCCTACCACTAAACCTAAGTCTAACCCTACAAATAGCCCTGAAAAGGGCTTTTTGCGTGACATTACCCCAAAGTAAACTGCTCTATTGCCAGCCCTTAAAAGGGCTTTTTGCGGGGCATGCCCCAAAGAATTCAGCTCTTTTACCAGCCCTTAAAAGGGCTTTTGGTGGGGTTTTGTCACAAAGTAAACAGCTCTTTTGCATCTAATCTAAATCCCCCTACACCGCCGCCACCTATAATAAATGTATTAACCCCTAATCTAATCCCCGTACACCGCTGCCACCTATAATAAATGTATTAACCCCTAATCTAATCCCCCTACACCGCCGCCACCTATATTAAACACATTAACCCCAATCTAATCCCCCTACACTGCTGCCAGCTATATTTACTATATTAACCCTAATTATATTAGGGTTAATATAGTTAATATAGTTATTATATTATATATATTAACCCTAATTATATTAGGGTTAATATAGTTAATATAGTTATTATATTATATATATATTAAGTATAATAACCCTATCTAACTCTAACATCCCTAACTAAACTCTTATTAAAATAAATCTAATATTAATATTATTAATTAAAATATTCCTATTTAAATCTAAATACTTACCTATAAAATAAACCCTAAGATAGCTACAATATAATTAATAATTACATTGTAGCTATTTTAGGGTTTATATTTATTTTACAGGTAACTTGGTATTTATTTTAACTAGGTACAATAGCTATTAAATAGTTAATAACTATTTAATAGCTACCTAGTTAAAATAATTACCAATTTACCTGTAAAATAAATCCTAACCTAAGTTACAAATACACCTACACTATCAATAAATTAAATAAACTACAAATATCTAACTAAAATACAATTAAATAAACTAAACTAAATTACAACAAAAAAACACTAAATTACAAAAATTAAAAAAAAGATTACAAGATTTTTAAGCTAATTACACCTATTCTAAGCCCCCTAATAAAATAATAAAGCCCCCCAAAATAAAAAAATTCAGTCAAGTTCAATCCGATTGGCTAATTGGTTCAGCCAATCGGATTGAACTTGAATTGATTGGCTGATTCAATCAACCACTCAAATTTGTCTACCTTAATTCCAATTGGCTGATAGAATCCTATCAGCCAATCGGAATTCGACGGACGCTATATAATGAAGCCCCCAAAAATAAAAAAAATTCCCTGCCCTATTCTAAATTAAAAAAGTTAGCTCTTACTTCCTTTTGCGGGGCATGCCCCAAAGAAAACTGCTCTTTTGCCTGAAAAAAAACCCCACAATACCACCCCCAACATTACAACCCTCCACCCACATACCCCTAATCTAACCCAAATGCCCCTTAAATAAACCTAACACTACCCCCCTGAAGATCTCCCTACCTTGTATTCACCCCGCCGGGCAGAACTCTTCATCCGATCCGGGCGATGTCTTCAAGCAAGCTGCAGTGAAGTCTTCTTCCATCCGGCGACGTCTTCAAGCAAGCGGCAGAGAGTCTTCTTCCATCCGGTGATGTCTTCAAGCAAAGCGGCATCTTCAATCTTCTTTCTTCGCTCTTCCGCCACGGAGCATCCATCCGGCACAACGACTTCCCGACGAATGAGGTTCCTTTAAATGACGTCATCCAAGATGGCGTCCGTCGAATTCCAATTGGCTGATAGGATTCTATCAGCCAATCGGAATTAAGGTAGAAAAATCTGATTGGTTGATTGAATCAGCCGATCAGATTCAAGTTCAATCCGATTGGCTGAACCAATTAGCCAATCGGATTGAACTTGACTGAATTTTTTTATTTTGGGGGGCTTTATTATTTTATTAGGGGGCTTAGAATAGGTGTAATTAGCTTAAAAATCTTGTAATCTTTTTTTTATTTTTTGTAATTTAGTGTTTGTTTTTTTGTAATTTAGTTTAGTTTATTTAATTGTATTTTAGTTTAGATATTTGTAGTTTATTTAATTTATTGATAGTGTAGGTGTATTTGTAACTTAGGTTAGGATTTATTTTACAGGTAAATTGGTAATTATTTTAACTAGGTAGCTATTAAATAGTTATTAACTATTTAATAGCTATTGTACCTAGTTAAAATAAATACCAAGTTACCTGTAAAATAAATATAAACCCTAAAATAGCTACAATGTAATTATTAATTATATTGTAGCTATCTTAGGGTTTATTTTTTTTTTTACGATAAATCTTTTTATTGAAATCGCAAATATTACAGTTACATAATCAGTCAGCAGAAGGAGATTTCTTTTACAAGTGTAACTCAACAACTAACATAAATAAGAACATTAGTACAAATAAAAAACAGGAGCATATGATCACAGTACATTCTGGCATAATCAATTAACACAACCAGCACCTTAGTACGGCTCAGTTTAGTGTAATTAGCATAGATCTTGTTCCCAAAGAAATATCACATCTGCAATGAAGTCCTTTTTACCAACATAAGTGTAATGGATTTTCTCCAATTCTAAAATATGATTAGCTTCTCTCATCCACATCTCATATGATGGAACTATATTTTTTTTCCAAAACCTGGGTATCAGACATCTAGCACAGTTAAGCATAATCTGCAAAAGCTTCTTCCTATATAGACATGGGGTTTTTGGTATATCACCCAAAAGGACCATAGTAATTGTAAGTTTGATAGTGTTTCCTATAGTTTTCGTGATTTTATCGCCAACAGCCTTCCAGTATGTCTGTAAGAGTGGACAGGACCACCATGTATGGGAAAGAGTGCCAATCTCGCCGCAATGTCTCCAGCAATAGGGGGATGAGTTAGGGTAAATGCTGTGAAGACGGCGAGGTGTTAAATACCATCTTGACATTAGCTTGAAGTTCATTTCTGTTAAAGTTAGTGAAAGGGAAGCCTTTTTATTTCCCTGAAAATACGACTCCAATGAGTATCAGGTAGGTTTATGCCAAGCTCTCTTTCCCATTTATCAATAAATGCAGGTTTTTTAGAGGGAAAAGATCCCCTAAGTAATTTGTAAACTATTGAGATATGAGAGCTTTTAATAGAAGGGGACGTACACAGTGACTCAAAGGGGGTTAGGGGTCTGGTAAGGGTTGTTTTGTGTGGGCTATTGAATATGGCATGTCTGACTTGGAAATAGGGGAACCACATATGGAACGGTGGGCCTAGCAATTGACCTATCTCTGCTTGTGTACGTATCAACCCGCCATGAAGGAGAATATGTGCTGGTATATTAGAAGGGGAACCTGCAATCAAAGGTGTTTGGATAGTCTGGGATTTTAAGAAAAGAGAGTTATTTAATAGAGGGGTGAGGGGGGATATCTGCGTAGATATCAGGCTATCTCTAGCCAGTAGTTTATCCCATGTGCGAATAGTGGTTGCTATGAAATAGTCATTCCAAATCTCTAAGGGTCTCAACTTTGGTGGAGTCCAACATTGATCACCTAGGTTAATTCCACCTGCCAGGTAGGTTTCCATTTGTACCCAGGGTTTTTCAGAAGGAGAATGTTTCCAGGCTACAATGCGTGCTAGGTGTGTCGCTCTATAATAGTTCATCAAGTTAGGTGCTCCCAGTCCACCATCTTCTCTATCTAGGAATAGTGTTTCTCTGGCCACTCTGGATCTTTTGTGCGACCAGATAAACTGGTCAAATTTTTTTTGCTGTCGTGTAAGAAATTGTGTAGGGATTTCTATTGGGAGTACTTGAAAGAGGTATAAAAATTTAGGGATAATACTCATTTTTATTGCATTTATACGTCCCATCCAAGAAAGCCGACCCTGTTTGTGCCAGGATTCCAACAATTTATTGGTTTCGTCTTGCAAAGGGGTATAATTAAGGGAGAATAGTTCTGTTTGTGTTGCTGATATGTCGATGCCTAGATACCTTATTTTCTTGGCTATCTGGAAAGAAGTGTATGTTGTGATAAAGTGTGTTTCTTCATCATTGAGATACAGTGATAGGATCATTGACTTGTTCATATTGACTGAGAAATTAAAAACCGATCCATACTCCTCCAGTTCTCCCAGTAGGGCCGGGACTGAGGTGAGGGGTGAGCGCAGGGTAAATATAACATCATCTGCGTATAGGAGACATTTCTGCAATAGATCACCAAAGGGGACGCCTTGTATATTATGATTACACCGTATTCTAGAGGCAAACGCCTCTACAGCCAAGGCAAATAGTAGGGGCGAGAGAGGGCATCCCTGTCGTGTGCCGTTATTTATGGGGATTTCCTGGGAGAGTGTGCCGTTGATCATGACAAAAGCTGTTGGGTTACTATAGAGGGCTTGTATGCGGGATATCATTGTGCATGAAAACCCAAACTTTGACAGGATGGACCACAGAAAATCCCAGTCCACCCTGTCAAAGGCCTTCTCGGCATCTATAGAGAGAAGTATCAAGGGTGTTATGGAGGCAGAAGTGCTTGAGAGGGTATGCAGGACTCTAATGGTATTCTCCTTAGCTTCCCTTCCAGGGATGAAACCGACCTGGTCGGGGTGCACCAGAAAAGGGAGGAATTTGCTAATTCTCATGGCTAACAATTTGGCATATAGTTTGATATCAATATTTATTAACGATATGGGGCGGTAATTAGTTACTTTCTCTGGTGGCTTGCCCGGTTTGGGTATCACCGAGATTGTGGCTTCTAGTAATGTTGTAGGAAGTTGATTAATCTGGTCGATAGAGGTGTACATCTCTAGCAGATGGGGGCTAAGAAGGGGTTTGAAGAGGTGATAAAATTTAGGTGTGAATCCGTCTGGGCCGGGTGCTTTTCCTTGTGGCAAGTCTTTAATGGCTAGTAATAACTCCTGTAAAGTAAACTGTTTGTCTAGATTTTCTATATCGGTATCAGAAAGCCTAGGGAGCTGGGTCTGATCAAGATACGAATTTATTCGCTGTTGTTTATCTTCTGGACTTAAGGAGGGAATGTTATATAGGGAGGTGTAGTACTGTGCAAACTGATTAGCGATTTCAGTGTTATCAGAATGGGCAACGCCCGAGGAGTCTATAATCTTAGTGATATGTGTTTTATATCGCTTTTTACGTAATGATCTCGCCAGTAAGCGCCCGGCCTTATTGTTTTCAATGAAAAACTTGGACTCAGATGTGATAGCTCTCATATGTGCATTTTGTATTAAGTATTGGTTTAAAGCTTCCCTGGCTAGTTGTGATCTCGCTAGTAATGATTGTGACTGGGGGTTTCTTTTCAGCTCTTTTTCACAGTTATTAAACTCTGAGGTCAGAGAAGCAAATTGAGCGGCACGCTGTTTGCGTTGCCTATGCGTGTGACCCATAATCACCCCCCTTATGAAACACTTATATGCCTCCCAGTTAGTTATTGCAGATGTGTCTAGGTGATTGTTGAAAGAGAAATACTCTGTGGTTTTCTCTGCTACATCGGTGACTATTAAGGGGTCTAAGAAAATCTGATCGTTTAGTTTCCAACGTTGTTGGAAGCCTGGCTTAGAGGTCCAAATAAAGGTGGAACAGACCATGCTATGGTCAGACCATGTAGTATGGTATAGTCTAGAGTCAACAAGGGAGGGAAGCATACTTTGTTCACAGAAGATATAATCGATACGTGTGTAAGTGTGTTGTGGGTTTGAAAAAAAGGAGAAATCTTTAGTGGATGGGTGGGTAGTTCTCCAAGAGTCAAAGAAGGGAATAGAGCATATTGCTCGCCAGTTGGCTTTTATCTGAGTGTTCCTGATATATGACCTGCCTGAGGACGTGTCTAATGCGGGATTAATAGGGAAGTTTAAGTCGCCCCCAAAGAAGATGGGTCCCTTTGAAATATCAAGTATCTGGTTTATCACCCTATGGAAGAAGGGAGGTTTAGGGCAGTTCGGGGCATAAATGTTAGCTAGAGTTATGGGTCTACCAAAGTATAGCCCCACTAAAACAAGAAAACGACCCTCTTTATCAAGATATTTGGTAAGTAGTTCAAAAGACGTACCTTTTCTAAAAGATATACAAACCCCATTATGTCTAGTCGGGCCTGAGCACAAAAAATGCTGGTCATAATGGAGTTTCGAAAGGATGGGTTCATTCGATTTTTTAAAGTGCGTCTCTTGTATCATGATAATGTCCACTCTTTTTTTATAGAAATCGTGGAAGGCTATTGAGCACTTTTGTGGTGAGAGAAAACCTTTAACATTTTGCGTAGCTAGCTTAAACTGACTAGATTGTTTTGGTATTGACATGTGTATGTTGTCGGGGACTTATAAAGAGAGGGAAACCAAGATGTACTGGTCACGTGTGTCGTGTGTATGGGGGTTTTGGTGTCAGAGAGTACAAATATATAAAACCAAAATATATAACTCTAAAACAAAGGAACAGAACAATTTGTAATAACTGTGTCCAAGGATATACTGAAGTGATACAGTAAGAAGAGGGAGAGGGGGGGAGAAGGAAGGGGAACAGGGAAAGGAATGATGGGGGAGGGGGGAAGGGGGGAGAGTAAGATTGGTGTGGGGTGAAAGTGGAACGATATCTGTAGTCCTCTGCCAGCGGGGGCAGAGGGTACGAGGGAAGAGAGGTAGGGGGAACAGACAGCTAGTGAGAAGCTGAGAAAGAGAGGGAAATGGGGGAAGGTACGGCCCGGTGGAGCCGCCCCAACAGACCTGGTATTATCAAGTGCATGTTCGAGACCAAAGACAATAAGAAGAAAAAACAAACATAATTTGAACAGTGAAACATCAAACCTTATGCATGACATACAAACAATAAAACAATAGAACATTGAGTATTGTATATCAAACCATTGTGACATGAGAATAAGCCAACATTTATAAGCTTTTGTGGGAAATAACTTGATTTTTGCAAGTCAAAAGTCTCAATAAGTTCAAACAGCATAAGCGCGCTCAGAAATAGGATCTGTGGTGCGAAATTATGCATAGTCAGTTTCGTTAAAAGTCAAAGTGAGATAGAACAAGGTATCACCCTGTAGGGTGTGTGTACAGCCATATACTCACAAACTCTTGGATATCGGGTCATGTAGTGACAGCCACAGCAGAGTCCATCTGAGCTGCAATAGCTGTGCAAATCTTCTTACGCTGTTGTTTACCAATGATTTCAGACCAAAGTCTCCGCTGTGGCCTTGGCAAAGGAGTTGAAGCTTTGGAGGGTCCAGGGGCTGCAGCCTCAGGAGCCGGTATATCCAAAAGTTGGCAGAAATCATTAATATCCTCTGTAGAGGTGCATTCAAATCTTTTGCCATTTTTGATTATTTGTAGTGATACTGGGAATCCCCACCTATAAGGGATTTTTAGGGAGCGCAGATGGGCAGTGAAGAGTGCAAATTCTTTTCTCAATAACAGCGTTCTGGTCGATAAATCTTGAAAAATTTGAATTTTCGCGCCTTGAAAGGAAAATGTAGGTTGTGATCTTGCCATTTGAAATATCTTTTCTCTATCCCTGTAGCTCGAAAAGCACACTATTATATCCCTTGGGGGCTGATTATCATTTGGTTTAGGCCTAAGAGACCTGTGTGCTCTCTCGATAGGTATAACATCAATCACTCTCTGGTTAGAGATGGCTAGAGACTGTAGAAGATTTTGTAGGTGTTCAGATATATCTTCATTTTTCACAGATTCAGGGATTCCTCGAATCCGAAGATTATTTCTCCTTGTTCTATTTTCAATATCGTCTATTTTATTCTCTAGGTCCGAAATCTGCTGCTGCTGACTGTCTATAGTGCGTGACATCTCAGAAACATCTCTAGTGATCTTTTCAGTGTGATCCTCAAGGGATTCAACTCTACACCCTAGATCGTTTATATCTTTCTTTAGCGCAGCACATTCTGATTTAATACAGGATTTAACCTGGTTAATGAGGGCCTCCATAACTTTTAGTGTGACTGGGCCATCTTCACTATGGTGCTGAGTGTGAGGGGGGGATGCTGCTGATTGAACTGTGTCTGGATTGTCAGATAAATCCTCTTCCTCACTGCAAGCTTGAGATATCTCAGGTTTTTTCTTTTTGTGATCTGAGCTTTTGAAGAAGGTATTCACTGTTCCAGAAACCAAAGTGGTCTTTAGTGTCTTATCGTTCTTGGTGTTTCTGCGTACCGCCATGCTGACAAAACAGGTACAGGCTTTTGCTCTTTTACAATAAAATTGAACTTTCCTGGTGTATAATGTTGCAAGTCTATCTCTGAGATGTCACTGGGATTGAGGTATATCTTTCTTTATGACATTAAGTCAAAACATAGGCTTTACGGTAGTTCGTGTATACAGCACCTCTTGCCCCTGGAGTGCATTAAATTATCTCTGTGTTAAAAGCTGGGGGCGTTTTTTTTGGGCCTTCAAGAACTTTTAGAGCATTTTGGTATTTGGCATTATGCTGTTAAGCACTCGTTTTTGCTCTCCATTATCCCAACGTGGCGCTGCTTACCCTGTTACCATGATAATCCTGCAGTTCTCTGAGGAAAGGCTTCTTCCAGCGTTCGTCACCAGAACGCATGAGCAGGCTTCAGATGCGGCCTCCTTTACGGGTCGGGAGCCCAAACAGCTGTTCTGCCATGATCACGGCTCAGAAAATCAATCCGGGGGTCCCCGTGTGCTTTACCCTCATGCCACGGTAGAAATCAGATCTCTCCTGGCTGTATATACTCATCTGTGAGGAAGCTCCACCGCCGCCGTTTCAGGAGCTCTAACAAAGTGCGGCCATTCAGCACGCCCGCACGCTCCGCCCCCCCTTAGGGTTTATTTTATAGGTAAGTATTTAGATTTAAATAGGAATATTTTAATTAATAATATTAATATTAGATTGATTTTAATAAGAGTTTAGTTAGGAATGTTAGAGTTAGATAGGGTTATTATACTTAATATATATATATATAATACTGTATAATAATTATATTTACTATATTAACCCTAATATAATTAGGGTTAATATAGTTAATATCTATAATATATTAACTATATTAACCCTAATATAATTAGGGTTAATATAGTTACTATAGCTGGCGGCGGTGTAAGGGGATTAGATTAGGGGTTAATGTGTTTAATATATGTGGCGGCTGTGTAGGTGGATTAGATTAGGGGTTAATACATTTATTATAGGTGGCGGCGGTGTAGGGGGATTTAGATTAGATGCAAAAGAGCTGTTTACTTTGTGACAAAGCCCCACCAAAAGCCCTTTTAAGGGCTGGTAAAAGAGCTGAATTCTTTGGGGCATGCCCCGCAAAAAGCCCTTTTAAGGGCTGGCAATAGAGCAGTTTACTTTGGGGTAATGTTACGCAAAAAGCCCTTTTCAGGGCTATTTGTAGGGTTAGACTTAGGTTTAGTGGTAGGGATAGTTTAGTAATTTAGGGGTTAAATAATTTAATATAGGTGGCGGCAGGGTAGGGGGAATAGATTAGGGGTTAATTAATTTAATATAGCTGGCGGCGGGGTAGGGGATTAGATTAGGGGTTAAATAATTTAATATAGCTGGCGGCGGGGTAGGGGGATTATATTAGGGGTTAAATAATTTAATAGAGGTGGCGGCGGGGTAGGGGGATTAGATTAGGGGTTAATTAATTCAATATAGTTGGCGGCGGGGTAGGGGGATTAGATTAGGGGTTAAATAATTTAATATAGCTGGCGGCGGGGTAGGGGGATTAGATTAGGGGTTAAATAATTTAATATAGGTGGCGGCGGGGTAGGGGGATTAAATTAGGGGTTAATAATTTTAAAATAGATGGCGGCGGTGTAAGGGGCTCACTTTAGGGGGTAGGTAAGGTAGATGGCGGCGGGGTAGGGGCTCACATTAGGGGGTTATAGATTTAATATAGCTGGCGGCGGGGTTCGGGAGGGGCGGTTTAGGGGTTAATAACTTTATTAGGTGGCGGCGGGGTCCAGGAGCGGCGGTTTAGGGGTTAATACATTTTTTATTGTTAGGATAGTGAGGGGAGATAGCGGATAGAGGGTTAGACGTGTCGGGCTATGTTTGGGAGGCGTTTTAGACAGTACGGGTGATTTAATAACTTAGTCAGGTTTTGTAGGCGCCTGCAGTTTCTAAAGTGCCGTAAGTCACTGGCGACTCCAGAAATTTGTACTTACACAGATTTCTGGACATCGCTGGTTTATCCGACTTACGGCACTTTAGCCTATGACGGCGCCGTATATAGGATAGCTCGAGTTGCAAGCTGAAACTGCGGGGGTTCCCTCGCTTGCGCCGCAAACTACGCTGCATATCGGATTGCGCCCATGATTTCTTCCTCCTCTGTCCTCTCTGCTCCATGCTGCCTCCTTCCTCCTCTGTCTTCTCTGCTCCATGCTGCCTCCTTCCTCCTCTGTCTTTTCAGCATGCCTCCTGTGTCCTCCCTGTTCCATACTGCCTCTTCTGTCCTCCCCCCTCCATGTTGCTTCCTCTATCCTCCATATTGCCTCCTCCCTGCTCCATTCTGCCTCATGCTGATTTTTTATTTTATTTTGCAAAGTTCAGTAATTATACAAGACTGTATCTTTTTATATCTGTTTTACTATAGGGAGGAGAAATGAGGGAGCTTCAGAGGAGGGAGCATGGAGTTTTGGATGATGGAGGAAAAAGTTTTACATGAGGGAGGAGGGTGTTTTATATGATGGAGGAAGGAGTTTTGGAGGAGGGAATAAGGATGTCCTAAAATATCTTAATCATGTTTGTATCCCTGTAGCAGAATCTGGTTAATGTTTATTTACAGAGTGACCTTCACATTTTGAGATGCTAATGAGCTGCTTTGTCAGCTCACTCTTACAGATAGGTTCTGCTTAGCAACAACTAGTTTATTATTTTAATTGTGTATTCTATATTGTGACTAAGTGTGATCATTTCTGTCATGTTATAAAACTTTGAAAAATCAGAATTTTGACATACTTTAAGATAAGACGAGTGTTGCACTTAGCACCTAGTCCCCTGGAAGTTTGAAGTTTTAAAGACAGTTTGTCAGGTTACCTTCAACAATGCAGACCTCTCATCTGTCCCTATTTGAGAGAGACAGTCTCTGATTCTTTGCTCTGTCCTGCAGTCCCTCTGACAAATTTCCCTATTTGTAGAATTTCCATTAGCCAAACCTATGGAGCACTCGGACATGACCACAAAATACCTAGGCGCTTCCCTCTGACCACCCAGACGCACCCACTACCCCATTCTCTAACCACTACTATTCCACAACCTCCCAACACGAATCCTCCCACAAAACAACAACCAACCCTGCAACAACCTCCTGAGTCCTTGATAACCAGCTACTAATGCTGGAAGGTGAGACAATGTGAGAGAATACTCTTTTGTTGTTTAAATTGCTGATTGCATCACCAAAGCTAAGCAATTGTTATTTACCGTAAAAGGGACACTAAAATCAAAATTAAACTTTCATGATTCATATTGAGCATTTAATTTTAAACAACTTTCAGTTTACTTCCATTATCAATTTGTTCTCATACAGTGGGTGATGGCCATCACCCACTGTAATTCACTAACTGATCTGGGCCCACGGCTTCACTATTTGACCTACCCCACATTCAGTTATAAACAACTGTGACCAAGCTCCTGGCCACAGTTTATAACAAAATGTAAACTAGCCCTTAGCCACAATCATCATTAACCATGACCCAGCCCCCAAAAACAATTATCCCTAACCATTGTCCAGTCCATCAACACAACACTAAAGGTGACCTACTATCCCTGCAAAAATTACCTCCATACTCCCCATCAAAAATACCTCCATACTTTCATTACACCTAGGAGACCACCTGTACACCTCACTTAGAAATACAATACCTCAAATTGAGAGACAATATATGTTCACAGCTTTCATTTAGCTGTGGGTTTCTCTTAGCAGGCTTATAGCAAAAGGAGCTGTCACCTTAAAGCGAATGTGGATCCTTGATCCCTCCTCCAAAACTCCCTCCCTTCCTCCTATAAAACTCCATCCTTTAAAATTCCATGCTCCCTCCAGTAAAATTCCTTCCTCCTAAAAAACTCCTTCCACCATTCTTTAAAACGCCATGCTAACTCCTCTGAAATGCCCTCCTTCGTCCTGTAAAACTTCCTCCTTTCTGTTTCATGCTGCCTCTTCTGTCCTCCATGCTGACTACTCTGCCCTTCCTTCTCCATGCCGCCTCCTTCCTCCTCTGTCCTCCCTTCTCCATGCTGCCTCCTTTCACTTCTGTCCTCTCTGCTCAATGCTGCCTTCTTCCTCCTCTGCCCTCCCTGCTCCATGCTGTTTCCTTCCTCCTCTGTCCTCCCTTCTCCATGCTGCCTCCTTCCTCCTCTGTCCTCCCTTCTCCATGCTGCCTCCTTCCTCCTCTGTCCTCCCTTATCCATGCTGCCTCCTTCCACCTCTGTCCTCCCTTATCCATGCTGCCTCCTTCCTCTGTCCTCCCTTCTCCATGCTGCTTCCTTCCTCTTCTGTCCTCTCTGCTCCATGCTGACTCCTCCCTCCTCTGTCCTCTCTGCTCCATGCTTCTTCTTTCCTCCTACTCTGTCCTCCATACTGCCTCAATTCCTCCTCTGTCCTCCCTGCTCCATGCTGCCTCCTACTACTCTGTCCTCCCTGCTCCATTCTGCTTCCTTCCTCCTCTGTCCTCCCTGCTCCATGCTGCCTCCTTTCTCCTCTGTCCTTACTGCTCCATATTCTCCTTCTTACTCTGTCACCCCTGCTTCATGCTGCCTCCTTCCTCATCTTTCCTCTCTATTCCATGCTGCCTCCTTCCTCCTCTGTCCTCCCTTCTTCATGCTGCCTCCTTCCTCCTCTGTTCTCTCTGCTCCATGCTTCCTCCTTCCTCCTCTGCCCTCCCTTCTCCATGCTGCTTCCTTCCTCCTTTGTCCTCCCTGCTCCATGCTGCCTCCTTCCTCCTCTGTCCTCCTTTATCAATGCTGCCTCCTTCCTCCTCTGTCCTCTCTGCTCCATGCTGCCTTATTCCTTCACTGTCCTCTCATCTTAATGCTGCTTCCTTCCTCCTACTGTGTCCTCCATACTGCCTCAATTCCTCCTCTGTCCTCCCTGCTCCATGCTGCCTCCTACTACTCTGTCCTCCCTGCTCCATGCTGCTTCCTTCCTTCTCTGTCCTCCCTGCTGCCTCCTTCCTCCTTTGTCCTGCTTGCTCCATGCTGCCTCCTCTGCCCTCCCTGCTCCATATTCTGCCTCCTTCCTACTCTGACTTCCCTGCTCCATGCTACCTCCTCCCTCCTTTGTACTCCCTGCTCCATGCTGCCTCCTTCCTCCTCTGTCCTTTCTGGTCCATATTTTGCCTTCTTCCTACTCTGTCCTTTCTGCTCCATATTCTGCCTCCTTCCTCCTCTGTCCTCCCTGCTCCAGGCTGCTTCCTTTCTCCTCTGTCCTCCCAGCTCCATGCCACTTCCTTTATCCTCTGTCCTTCCTGCTCCATGCTGCCTCCTTCCTCCTCGGTCCTCTCTGCTCCATGCTGCCTCCTTCCTCCTCGGTCCTCTCTGCTCCATGCTGCCTCTTTCCTCCTCTGTCCTCCCTTCTCCATGCTGCCACCTTCCCCCTCTGTCTTCCCTTCTCCATGCTGCCTCCTTCCTCCTCTTCCCTCCCTTCTCAATGCTGCTGCCTCCTTCCCCCTCTGTCCTCCCTTCTCCATGCTGCCTCCTTCTTCCTCTGTCCTCCCTGCTCCATGTTGTCTTCTTTACAGCACCTAATCTGATAACCCCACTTACAGCACAATACAAAAGAACCCTAGAGAAGTAGACAGTGTAACAGACTAGGGAAATTATTGAAGTTAAATTTAAAGTTTCATGAATCAGATAGAGCGTGTAATTTTAAACAACTTTCCAATTTATTTTTTTTATTACATTTGCTTTGTTCTTTAGTATCCTTTGCAATGCACTGCTGGGAGCTAGCAAATTATCGGTGGCTGCACATCTATGCCTCCTGTAATTGTCTCAACAGATGAGCTCAGCTAGGTCACGGTAGGGCATTGCTGCTCCTTAGCCTACTCATCACCAAAGGATAAAAATGATGCTCATTTGATAATAGAAGTACATTGGAAAGTTGTTTTGAGTTGCATATTTTAACTGAATCATGAAAGGTTAATGCATTTTTACTTTTCTGTTCATTTAAACCTATACTTAACCCAAAGTGGGCAATGTGTATGTAAGGGTCAGAAGTTTAATTAGTAACATCTTTGTCCAAGATGTCTTCTTGCTGTAACTATAGTGTTGACTCATAATGGTTTTGAGTTGTGCTTCTACCATCTGTCTTGACTAAGTACAGAGTTTGCATGTCATTTCTTAAGGATTGGAGGTAGAACTGAGGCATGGCAATTGTCTTTGACAAGGGACAAAGGTTAAGAAAAGCAGTTGGTCTAGAGTCTAGGACACTGTTTTTCATACCTGGCTGTCCTCAGGCCTCCCCAAAAGGCCAGGTTTTTAGTATTACCTTGGATGAGAACAGGTTAATAACCATGTTTACTAATCAGATGATTATTTCACCTGTGCTCCAGTTCAGATATCTTCAAAATGTGACCTGTTAGGGAGGTCTGAGGATAGGTTTGAAAACCAGTGGTTTAGAAGATTGTAATTGAGATTCACCTTGGCCCACCCTTGTAACCATGACTGTTTTGTTTTTACTGTTTTGAGTTTTCCTATTTGGCTGTGGATATTGTTGTTTGGGTAAAAAGATGTGCTGCAGAATAGAGGTCTATATGCAGTTGCTTGTGAAGATGATGAACATGGATAGCCTTAACTATCCCTTTGCATTGGCTCTGCTTCATGAGGTAGCATCAATAGCCCAACTAGGGAAATAGCCACAGGTGCTATTTATACATTTAGGTAAATAGTTTGACTCAATGACTGTTTAAGTTGTGACTCATCATATCAGAAAGTATATGCCCAGGCTGTGTTTAATTGTTTTTTTTAATCCTGACCTTGTTAAAATTTAAATATTTTGCTCCCAGAACAGTAGGCATGTCACAGTAACACCAGAATGGAGAGGTTCTTTGTCTTCTTATGATATAGACCAGTGTTTGCCAAACCCAGTCCTGATGGGGGAGCTGAATTTTTCACATGCACTCTAGTTAAGTTATAATGAATATTTGGCCTATTAAGGATCCTGAGGACTGGGTTTAGGAAATACTGATCTAGACCTTTGTGCTCCTTATGACCACACTAGGACACAACACAGATGGAACCCTTTGATATGTAAAGGCAAGACCAGGGTTAATGAAAAAGTGATTGGGTGACATGGGTAAGCCGGAACCGGTACTCCTATTCAATCAAAATGTTGAGGGGTCCCAAAGTACAAGTACTCCCACAAGCAAGTGTGTAAAACAAGCATAAAATATATTTTAAGATAACAGTGACGCGTTTCTCAGCTTACCAAGGGCTGTTTGATCAGGAAAATACAATCAATAATACACACATGCTTTAAAACCCTACAAACAAACATAATAGGTAAATGACTAATAAAGAAAACATGTTGTGGTCTCCCTGACAACCGTGTATACTAAATATATCATAGCAGCATCTGCGATACTACCCATATTGTTCAATATCTCACCATGGCAAAAACTATCCTTCACAGCTCAAAAACCTATATTCCTTATAGTGTTATCACACATTATCCATTATAATATAAAACATAATTTATGTAAGAATTTACCTGATAAATTCATTTCTTTCATATTGGCAAGAGTCCATGAGCTAGTGACGTATGGGATATACAATCCTACCAGGAGGGGCAAAGTTTCCCAAACCTGAAAATGCCTATACATACACCCCTCACCATACCCACAATTCAGTTTAATTAATAGCCAAGAAGTGGGGTGATAAAGAAAGGAGCAAAAAGCATAAACAAAGGAATTGGAATAATTGTGCTTTATTCAAAAAAATCAGAACCACCATAAAAAGGGTGGGCCTCATGGACTCTTGCCAATATGAAAGAAATGAATTTGTCAGGTAAATTCTTACATAAATTATGTTTTCTTTCATGTAATTGGCAAGAGTCCATGAGCTTGTGACGTATGGGATAGCAATACCCAAGATGTGGAACTCCATGCAAGAGTCACTAGAGAGGGAGGGATAAAAAATAAAGACAGCCAATTCCGCTGAAAAAAATAATCCACAACCCAAATCATAAGTTTTAATCTTATAATGGAAAATAAAAAAACTGAAATTATAAGCAGAAGAATCAAACTGAAACAGTTGCTGAAGAACTTTTCTACCAAAAACTGCTTCTGAAGAAGAAAAAACATAAAAATGGTAGAATTTAGTAAATGTATGCAAAGAAGACCAAGTTGCTGCTTTGCAAATCTGATCAACGGAAGCTTCATTCTTAAAAGTCCAGGAAGTGGAAACTGACCTAGTAGAATGAGCTGTAATCCTCTAAGGTGGGGATTTACCTGACTCCAAATAAGCGTGATGAATCAAAAGCTTTAACCAAGATGCCAAAGAAATGGCAGAAGCCTTCTGACCTTTCCTAGAACCAGAAAAGATAACAGACTAGAAGTCTTCCTGAAAACTTTAGTAGCTTCAACATAATATTTCAAATCTCTCACCACATCCAAAGAATGTAAAGATCTTTCCAAAGAATTCTTAGGATGGGGACACAAAGAAGGGACAACAATTTCCCTACTAATGTTGTTGGAATTCACAACTTTAGGTAAGAATTTAAACGAAGTCCGTAAAACTGCCTTATACTGATGAAAAATCAGAAAAGGAGACACAAGAAAGAGCAGATAATTCAGAAACCCTTCTAGCAGAAGAGATGGCCAAAAGAAACAACACTTTCCAAGAAAACAATTTAATGTTCAAAGAATGCATAGGCTCAAACAGAGGAGCCTGTAAAGCCTTCAAAACCAAATTAAGACTCCAAGGAGGAGAGATTGATTTAATGACAGGCTTGATACAAACCAAAGCCTGTACAAAACAATGAATATCAGGGAGTTAAGCAATTTTTCTGTGGAATAAAACAGAAAGAGCAGAGATTTGTCCTTTCAAGGAACTTGCAGACAAACCCTTATCCAAACCATCCTGATGAAACTGTAAAATTCTAGGAATTCTAAAAGAATGCCAAGAGAATTTTTGAGAAGAACACCATGAAATGTAAGTCTTCCAAACTCGATAATAAATCTTTCTAGAAACAGATTTACGATCCTGCAACATAGTATTAATCACTGAGTCAGAGAAACCTCTATGACTAAGCACTAAGCGTTCAATTTCCATACCTTCAAATTTAATGATTTGAGATCCTGATGGAAAAACCGACCTTGAGATAGAAGGTCTGGCCTTAGTGTAAGTGGCCATGGTTGGCAACTGGACATCCGAACAAGATCAGCATACCAAAATCTGTGAGCCTATGCTGGAGCGACCAGCACAAACAATTGCTCCATGATGATCTTGGAAGAAGAGGCAGAAAAATATAGACAGGTTGATAACTCCAAGGAAGTGTCAACGCATCCACTGCTTCCGCCTGAGGATCCCTGGACCTGGACAGGTATCTGAGAAGTTTCTTGTTTAGATGAGATGCCATCAGATCTATTTCTGGAAGCCCCCATATCTTAACAATTTGAAAACACACATCTGGGTGAAGAGACCACTCTCCTGGATGTAAAGCTTGACGAAAGAGACAATCAACTTCCCAATTGTCTATACCTGGGATATGGACTGCAGAAATTAGACAGGAGCTGGATTCTGCCCAAACAAGTATCCGGGATACTTCTTTCATAGCCTGAGGACTGTGAGTCCCACCCTGATGATTGACCTACGCCACAGTTGTGACATTGTCTGTCTGAAAACAAATAAATGGCTCTCTCTTCAATAGAGGCCAAAACTGAAGAGCTCTGAGAATCACATGGAGTTCCAAAATATTGATTGGTAATCTCGCCTCTTGAGATTTCCAAACCCCTTGTGCTGTCAGAGATCCCCAGACAACTCCCCAACCTGAAAGACTCGCATCTGTTGTGATCACAGTCCAGGTTGGACGAACAAAAGAGACCCTTTGAACTATATGATGGTGATCTAACCACCAAGTCAGAGATAGTCGAACATTGGGACTTAAGGATATTAATTGTGATATCCTTGTATAATCCCTGCACCATTGGTTCAGCATACAAAGCTGAAGAGGTCTCATGTGAAAACAAGCAAAGGGGATTGCGTCCGAAGCTGCAGTCATGAGACCTAAAACCTCCATGCACATCTACTGAAGGGAATGACTGAGACTGAAGGTTCCGACAGGCTGCAACCAATTTCAGACGTCTCTTGTCTGTTAGAGACAAAGTCATGGATACTGAATCTATTTGGAAACCTAAAAAGGTTACCCTTGTCTGAGGAATCAAAGAACTTTTTGGTAAATTGATCCTCCAACCATGTCTTTGAAGAAACAACACTAGTTGATTCGTATGAGATTCTGCAGAACGTAAAGACTGAGCAAGTACCAAGATATCATCCAAATAAGGAAACACCGCAATACCCGCTTTCTGATTACAGAGAGTAGGGCACCGAGAACCTTTGAAAAGATCCTTGGAGCTGTCGCTAGGCCAAAAGGAAGAGCAACAAATTGGTAATGCTTGTCTAGAAAAGAGAATCTCAGGAACTGATAGTGATCTGGATGAATCGGAATATGAAGATATGCATCCTGTAAGTCTATTGTGGACATATAATGCCCTTGCTGAATAAAAGGCAGAATAGTCCTTATAGTCACCATTTTGAATGTTGGTACTCTTACATAACGATTCAAGACTTTTAGATCCAGAACTGGTCTGAATGAATTTTCTTTCTTTGGGACAATGAACAGATTTGAATAAAACCCCAGACCCTGTTCCTGAAATGGAACTGGCATGATTACCCCTGATAACTCCAGGTCTGAAACACACTTCAGGAAAGCCTGCGCTTTCTCTAGGTTCACTGGAATGCGTGAGAGACAATGTTCTGAATCCAATTATTTTGGACTGAATTGATCCAAATATCCTTGAAAAATTTTAATCTGCCCCCTACCAGCTGAGCTGGAATGAGGGCCGCACCTTCATGCGACTTGGGGGCTGGTTTATATCTCTTAAATGGCTTGGATTTATTCCAGATTGAGGAAGGCTTCCAATTGGAGACAGATTCCTTAGGGGAAGGATTAGGTTTCTGTTCCTTATTTTGTCGTAAGGAACGAAAACGGTTAGAAGCTTTAAATTTATCCTTAGATTTTTTATCCTGAGGCTAAAAAGCTCCCTTCCCCCCAGTGACAGTTGAAATTATAGAATTCAACTGAGAATCAAATAATTTATTACCTTGGAAAGAAAGAGATAGCAATGTCGATTTAGAAGACATATCAGCATTCCAAGATTTAAGCCATAAAGCTCTTCTAGCTAAAGACATATATCTAACATCAATTCTGATGATATCAAAAATGGCATCACAAATGAAATTATTAGCATGTTGAATTAATTTAACAATGCTATACCCATTATGATCTGATACTTGTTGCGCTAAAGTTACCAAACAAAAAATTGAGGCAGCTGCAACATCAACCAAAGAAATAGCAGGCCTAAGAAGATAGCCTGAACATAAATAAGCTTTCCTTAGATAAGATTCAAGCTTCCTATCTAAAGGATCTTTAAAAGATCCGTAGGAATAGTAGTACGTTTAGCAAGAGTAGAGATGGCCCCATCAACTTTGGGGATCTTTTCCCAAAACTCCAATCTATCAGTAGGCAAAGGATACAATTTTTTAAACCTTGAAGAAGGAGTAAAATAAGTGCCCAGTCTATTCCATTCCTTAGAAATCATATCTGAAATAGCACCAGGAACTGGAAAAACCTCTGGAATAACTACATGAGGTTTATAATTCAAATTTAAACGTTTACTAGTTTTAGTATCAAGAGGACTAGTCTCCTCCATATCTAATGCAAATCAACACTTCTTTAATTAAAGAACGAATATACTCCATTTTAAATAAATAAAAGGATTTGTCAGTGTCAATATCTGAGGCAGGATCCTCTGAATCAGACAGATCCTCATCAGAGATAAATAAATCAGTATGTTGTCGGTCATTAGAAAATTCATCAACTCTATGAGAAGTTTTAAAAGACCTTTTACGTTTATTAGAAGGTGGAATGTCAGACAAAGCCTTCTGAATGGAATCATAAATAAATTCTCTTAAATTTACAGGAATATCCTGAGCATTAGATGTTGATGGACCAGCAACATGTAATGAACTACTACTGATGTAAACATTCTCTGCATGTAAAAGTTTATCATGACAACTATTACAAACCACAGCTGGAGGAACAGTTACCACAAGTTTACAACAAATGCACTTAGCTTTGTTAGAACCGATATCAGGCAGCAGGATTCCAGTAGTAGATTCTGAGACAGGATCAGATTGAGACATCTTGCAGTATGTAAAAGAAAAAACAACATATAAAGCAAAATGATCAATTTCCTTATATGACAGTTTCAGGAATGGGAAAAAATGCAAACAGAATAGGCCTCTGACATAGAAAAAAATACCAGAGGCAAAAATAATGATTTCTTAAATAATGAAAAAATGTTTGGCTCCAAGTATGACGCACCACAAACTGAAAAAACATTTTTTACGCCAAAAACGGCCGGAACGAAACTCGAGTGTCTTAGATGACGCAACCTTGTGAAAAGACACGGCGCCAACTAAGACGCCGGAAATGACGAATTTGCGTCAACAAACGTAATATTCGCGCCAAAAAAGACTTGTGCCAAGAATGACGCAATAAATGATAGCATTTTGCGCTCTTGCGAGCCTAATACAGCCCGCAATTTAGAAAGAGTCAAATTGAAAACCTCAGGTAAGAATATTTTTTTTTATATATAGCATTTCCCAGATATGAAACTGACAGTCTGCGAAAAGGAAATATACTGATAAACCTGAATCATGGCAAATATAAGTACAAACATATATTTAGAACTTTATATATAAAGTGCCAAACCATAGCTGAGAGTGTCTTAAGTAAATGAAACATACTTACCAAAAGACACCCATCCACATATAGCAGATAGCCAAACCAGTACTGAAATGATGGTATATTAGAGTATATTGTCAATCTGAAAAGGGAGGTAGGAGATGAATCCCTACGACCGATAACAGAGAACCTATGAAATAGATCCCCGTTAGGAAGACCATTGTATTCAATAGGTGATACTCCCTTCCCTTCACATCTCTCTGACATTCACTGTACTCTGAGAGGAACTGGGCTTCAACATGCTGAGAAACGCATATCAACGTAGAAATGTAGCACAAACTTACTTCACCACCTCCATAGGCAAAGTTTGTAAAACTGAATTTTGGGTATGATGAGGGGTGTATTTATAGGCATTTTGAGGTTTGGGAAACTTTGCCCCTCCTGGTAGGATTGTATATCCCATACGTCACTAGCTCATGGACTCTTGCCAATTACATGTAAGAAATACACCATATATAAACACTAATAACAGGCATCAAAAACCCTGCACTTCATTAAAACATCTACATGATACATTTACCTACTTCTCACAATGACAAGTACTCTATTGCTCATACAATTATAACAACTTACTTATCATACACAAAATCAAAGAGTGACTACTAATATCTAAATGACTTTCCACCTCTCGAGCACAACTGCGAGGATATGCAACCACGCCTAAGTAAGCAACTTATTCATCGCCTCAACCTATCATGCAACCACCGGGACATATCAATGAAAAACGGGCTCCCCCATATCAATGACTCATGATAATTCCGCATATTACCTATAACTTGTGACAATGATACAAAATAAAAAGGCATTCTATACTAGCTACAATAGTAACTATAAGAGAGCGTGTATATAAATACTGAAATTTATATATATCCCAAACAAAAACTCGGTGGCTACAATAACCAATACATCCAATTTCCATGTTCCAAATAATATAATTATTGTTAATAAATACGCCAAACTCAACTAATGTCATACTAGAAAAAACTTTTAATCCTACCTAAGTACATACACTCAATATACCAAACTAATATACCGTAAATGTGCTAATAGTCATGCAATATCTGTGATGTACTCAATTACAACACGTGAATAAAAAATCCCAAACTATATGATCCCTATAAGTGCTTATTTACCTGACTGCTGTGTAGTATGTTTTCATGCAACAACTAACCTAATAGGGGTAATAAAGTAATCAATAAAATTAGTGAAATATAGTAATTCATTTATATATATATATATATATATATATATATATATACTGTATAATATATATATATATATATTTGTTATATGGGATGGTACGCACTACTTTATTAATCATACCCTACTCATTCAAATAACCTGATTTTAAAATCATTTCAGGATAAGACTGTGCTCGGGGGGATACATTGAAAATTGTTACAAAAAGGAGAAAACATCTATGAGCTATAAGGCTCATAGTGAGATCCCTATATCCGGCACCAGAGTATGTGGTTATCTCTCACTAACTAGTACTTCATCGGAAAAGTGTTCAGCCTGTTAGTTCCCAAATAACTGTGAACACAAATTACAATAAGTATTTTTACTCCAAAAAACCTATCATACACAGAAAATAAAATTATACTTTGAACAGTGCACATATGATTAGATTACTGCCGAAAGAACCAAAAAGTTATATAAATAATTAACGAACGTGGGCCCACTTTACAGCTAATAATATCTTGAAATCTGAAATATTCTAACAGTTATATTGTTTAAAAATCAATTCCTTGTTTGTTTCAAAATGATTTCCAACTGTATCCAACACTGAATCCAACAGCTATATCCAATTTCATGGATCCAGTAATAAATGTAAAGTCACTTTTATATGGTGGGGCACTTGTAAAATGTTCGTGACTCAGTGGATTGCGAGGGGGACTTATCGCTCATGGGATCTATGAGACTTCACTAAGTGCAGTAGTTACTTCTTTCAATAGTGTAAGTTCATCAACAACAATATATACTGCAGTTAGGAGTATGTGACACCCAAAGGTAACACAAGACCGGGAGAAAGGGAGAAAGGGAGAAAGGTGAGCAGAGACTTCAAAAACTACAATCAAGGTAAATTTAAAAGAGTTACCTGTAATGGAGTTCAATTGATAACCTAGGCCTAGATTTGGAGTTCGGCGGTAGCCGTCAAAACCAGCGTTAGAGGCTCCTAACACTGGTTTTGGCCGCCCGCTGGTATTTGGAGTCAGTGATTAAAGGGTCTAACGCTCACTTTTCAGCCGCGACTTTTCCATACCGCAGATCCCCCTACGCCATTTGCGTATCCTATCTTTTCAATGGGATCTTTCTAACGCCGGTATTTAGAGTCGTTTCTGAAGTGAGCGTTAGAGCTCTAATGACAAAACTCCAGCCGCCTGAAAATAGCAGGAGTTAAGAGCTTTCTGGCTAACGCCGGTTCATAAAGCTCTTAACTACTGTACCCTAAAGTACACTAACACCCATAAACTACCTATGTACCCCTAAACCGAGCTCCCCCCACATCGCCGCCACTCGATTTAAATTTTTAACCCCTAATCTGCCGACCGCCACCTACGTTATACTTATGTACCCCTAACCTGCCCCCCACAACGTCGCCGCCAGCTACTTAAAATAATTAACCCCTAATCTTCCGACTGCAAAGCGCCGCCACCTACGTTATCCCTATGTACCCCTAATCTGCTACCCCTAACACCGCCGACCCCTATATTATATTTATTAACCCCTAATCTGCCCCCCTCAACGTCGCCGACACCTGCCTACACTTATTAACCCCTAATCTGCCGAGCGGACCTGAGCGCTACTATAATAAAGTTATTAACCCCTAACCCGCCTCACTAACCCTATCATAAATAGTATTAACCCCTAATCTGCCCTCCCTAACATCGCCGACACCTAACTTCAATTATTAACCCCTAATCTGCCGAGCGGACCTCACCGCTACTATAATAAATGTATTAACCCCTAAAGCTAAGTCTAACCCTAACACCCCCCCTAAATTAAATATAATTTTAATCTAACGAAATAAATTAACTCTTATTAAATAACTTATTCCTATTTAAAGCTAAATACTTACCTGTAAAATACATCCTAATATAGCTACAATATAAATTATAATTATATTATAGCTATTTTAGGATTTATATTTATTTTACAGGCAACTTTGTAATTATTTTAACCAGGTACAATAGCTATTAAATAGTTAAGAACTATTTAATAGTTACCTAGTTAAAATAATAACAAATTTACCTGTAAAATAAATCCTAACCTAAGATATAATTAAACCTAACACTACCCTATCAATAAATTAATTAAATAAACTACCTACAATTACCTACAATTAACCTAACACTACACTATCAATAAATTAATTAAACACAATTGCTACAAATAAATACAATTAAATAAACTAGCTAAAGTACAAAAAATAAAAAAGAACTAAGTTACAAAAAATAATAAAATATTTACAAACATAAGAAAAATATTACAACAATTTTAAACTAATTACACCTACTCTAAGCCCCCTAATAAAATAACAAAGCCCCTCAAAATAAAAAATTCCCTACCCTATTCTAAATTAAAAAAGTTACAAGCTCTTTTACCTTACCAGCCCTGAACAGGGCCCTTTGCGGGGCATGCCCCAAGGATTTCAGCTCTTTTGCCTGTAAAAAAAAACATACAATACCCCCCCCCCAACATTACAACCCACCACCCACATACCCCTAATCTAACCCAAACCCCCCTTAAATAAACCTAACACTAAGCCCCTGAAGATCTTCCTACCTTGTCTTCACCATACCAGGTTCACCGATCCGTCCTGGCTCCAACATCTTCATCCAACCCAAGCGAGGGTTGGCGATCCATCATCCGGTGCTGAAGAGGTCCAGAAGAGGCTCCAAAGTCTTCCTCCTATCCGGCAAGAAGAGGACATCCGGACCGGCAAACATCTTCTCCAAGCGGCATCTTCAATCTTCTTCCATCCGGTGCGGAGCGGGTCCATCTTGAAGCAGGCAACGCGGATCCATCCTCTTCTTCCGTTGTCTCCCGACGAATGACGGTTCCTTTAAGGGACGTCATCCAAGATGGCGTCCCTCGAATTCCAATTGGCTGATAGGATTCTATCAGCCAATCGGAATTAAGATAGGAATTTTCTGATTGGCTGATGGAATCAGCCAATCAGAATCAAGTTCAATCCGATTGGCTGATCCAATCAGCCAATCAGATTGAGCTCGCATTCTATTGGCTGATCGGAACAGCCAATAGAATGCGAGCTCAATCTGATTGGCTGATTGGATCAGCCAATCGGATTGAACTTGATTCTGATTGGCTGATTCCATCAGCCAATCAGAAAATTCCTACCTTAATTCCGATTGGCTGATAGAATCCTATCAGCCAATCGGAATTCGAGGGACGCCATCTTGGATGACGTCCCTTAAAGGAACCGTCATTCGTCGGGAGACAACGGAAGAAGAGGATGGATCCGCGTCGCCTGCTTCAAGATGGACCCGCTCCGCACCGGATGGAAGAAGATTGAAGATGCCGCTTGGAGAAGATGTTTGCCGGTCCGGATGTCCTCTTCTTGCCGGATAGGAGGAAGACTTTGGAGCCTCTTCTGGACCTCTTCAGCACCGGATGATGGATCGCCAACCCCCGCTTGGGTTAGATGAAGATGTTGGAGCCAGGACGGATCGGTGAACCTGGTATGGTGAAGACAAGGTAGGAAGATCTTCAGGGGCTTAGTGTTAGGTTTATTTAAGGGGGGTTTGGGTTAGATTAGGGGTATGTGGGTGGTGGGTTGTAATGTTGGGGGGGGGTATTGTATGTTTTTTTTTACAGGCAAAAGAGCTGAAATCCTTGGGGCATGCCCCGCAAAGGGCCCTGTTCAGGGCTGGTAAGGTAAAAGAGCTTGTAACTTTTTTAATTTAGAATAGGGTAGGGAATTTTTTATTTTGGGGGGCTTTGTTATTTTATTAGGGGGCTTAGAGTAGGTGTAATTAGTTTAAAATTGTTGTAATATTTTTCTTATGTTTGTAAATATTTTATTATTTTTTGTAACTTAGTTCTTTTTTATTTTTTGTACTTTAGCTAGTTTATTTAATTGTATTTATTTGTAGCAATTGTGTTTAATTAATTTATTGATAGTGTAGTGTTAGGTTAATTGTAGGTAATTGTAGGTAGTTTATTTAATTAATTTATTGATAGGGTAGTGTTAGGTTTAATTATATCTTAGGTTAGGATTTATTTTACAGGTAAATTTGTTATTATTTTAACTAGGTAACTATTAAATAGTTCTTAACTATTTAATAGCTATTGTACCTGGTTAAAATAATTACAAAGTTGCCTGTAAAATAAATATAAATCCTAAAATAGCTATAATATAATTATAATTTATATTGTAGCTATATTAGGATGTATTTTACAGGTAAGTATTTAGCTTTAAATAGGAATAAGTTATTTAATAAGAGTTAATTTATTTCGTTAGATTAAAATTATATTTAATTTAGGGGGGGTGTTAGTGTTAGGGTTAGACTTAGCTTTAGGGGTTAATACAATTATTATAGTAGCGGTGAGGTCCGCTCGGCAGATTAGGGGTTAATAATTGAAGGTAGGTGTCGGCGATGTTAGGGAGGGCAGATTAGGGGTTAATACTATTTATGATAGGGTTAGTGAGGCGGATTAGGGGTTAATAACTTTATTATAGTAGCGCTCAGGTCTGCTCGGCAGATTAGGAGTTAATAAGTGTAGGCAGGTGTCGGTGACGTTGAGGGGGGCAGATTAGGGGTTAATAAATATAATATAGGGGTCGGCGATGTTAGGGGCAGCAGATTAGGGGTACATAGGGATAACGTAGGTTGCGGCGGTTTACGGAGCGGCAGATTAGGGGTTAAAAAAAATATGCAGGTGTCAGCGATAGCGGGGGCGGCAGATTAGGGGTTAATAAGTGTAAGGTTAGGGGTGTTTAGACTCGGGGTACATGTTAGAGTGTTAGGTGCAGACGTAGGAAGTGTTTCCCCATAGGAAACAATGGGGCTGCGTTAGGAGCTGAACGCTGCTTTTTTGCAGGTGTTAGGTTTTTTTTCAGCTCAAACAGCCCCATTGTTTCCTATGGGAGAATCGTGCACGAGCACGTTTTTGAGGCCGGCCGCGTCCGTAAGCAACTCTGGTATCGAGAGTTGCATTTGCGGTAAAAATGCTCTACGCTCCTTTTTTGGAGCCTAACGCAGCATTTGTTTAAACTCTCGATACCAGAGTTAAATTTATGGTGCGGCCAGAAAAAAGCCTGCGGAGCGTTAACAGCCCTTTTACCGCCGAACTCCAAATCTAGGCCCTAGTGAGGTAGGCGTTCTCATACAGTTCAGCCATAATCCCTTTGGGGTGTCACGTACTCCTAACTGCAGTATATATTGTTGTTGATTAGCAGTACGTCACTTTCTTGAACAAGATCTCTATATGCTCCTGAAACAGAAAGTTTATTTTGAAATTAAAGTGAATGTAAATTTTGATGCTAAAGTGGCCGGTTTTTAAAAATTTGATTAAAAACAGGGGCACTTTAATCAAATCAAATTAATCAAAATTTACATTTCACTTGTTGTGAAAAAATACTTGACAGCTGCTCCAGCTTCCCCCAGTCATCGCATGCCATTTTTGACTTCAGAAATGATGGATCGGTCATCCTCCAATCACGGCTTTCCCCCCAGGGGAATCAGTGTCTGATTCAATGCCGTGATTGGAGGAAGCCGGATTCCTCATTTTAGACCCAGGAAGAGGCTTTGTGACAGGCGGAGGAAGCTGGAGCGGCTGTCAAGTTTAAAAGGTAAATATTTTTTCACAACACGAATGAAATGTAAATTTTGTTGAATTAAAGTGCCCCTGTTTTTTTTTTTTTTTTTAAATTATTTTTATTAAGAGCAACATAGGTGAAAAGCAGTACTTACATCTATTAGATACAGATCAAGCCCAAACGCAGTTGGGAACAATGTCATTAAGCATTTCTCATCAAAACAGCAATTTAGATGTCTTTAGTATACATGAAATATCAGTAGAGTTCACCAATAGTTAACTCTTGCCTTTTGAGTTTATAAACCCACCCAGAACCCCCCTACCCAACTCTCCCAACTTGAAATAACAAAACCCCATTCCCTCCCACATCCTTCAAACTAGGACTTAAAGTCCTTCCACATTAATCTGTTACGCCTCTGATTAATGCCCAGTGTGAAGAGAAAAAAAAAAAAGGGGGTCTCCCTTCTCTCTCTGTCAGGAGCTCCTCTCTGACCAAAGCTCTCTCTCCTCTTTCTCAGTCTTTCCATTTCCTTTAGGAGTCTTTTAAAGGGAACACATGTGTCCACTCACCCCTCAAGGAGCTTTCCAGGAATACCTCAGTGTGGCGAAAAGGCAATAATATCTGCCTCTGAATTTGCAATTCAAAGGTTAGTATTAATCTGCGCCATTTCTTTAGGAACAGGTTAAGTCTGTTGCCAACATCCACTCTGGTGTCTACTTGCTCTATAAATAGTTGCGTTTGGAGAAGATTACGAAAGTATGCTATAGTCGGTTTTGTCCTCTTAGTCCAGTGATTAAGAATGCACTTTCGTGCAAGTAAAACGGTCATTATCAGTTCTGAGTCACATTGTCTATGTTGGGTATCCCAGGTAAGGAACAGGACATCAGTGGGTTCCAGGGAAATTGAGACTTTCAGTTTTTTATTGATCCAATATTGTATTTGATGCCAGAATTGTCTTATCACCGTGCATTCCCATATGCAGTGCATCAGACCAGGGGCCTCAGCGAACATTTAGAGCATTTATTAGGGTGATCCGGTACCCATTTAGCCAGTCTATCAGGGGTCAAGTAGGCTCTATGCAGGAATTTTATCTGAGTTTCTCTAAGGGCTGCATAAAGAGTAGCTTTTCTGACTTTTTCCAGTGCCCCCCGAGCTCCCTCCACCGTGATCCCACCAATTCCCTCTCTTTCCCATCCATCTATAGCCAAGGATTGCACCTTCAGCATTCTGTCCTGTAGGAAGACTTGATAGATTCCCGAGAGGGAGAAACTACCCATCTTAAAGAGCGACTGCGTTAACCGAAAAGGAGATCCATCCCAGAAATTTGGGTTGTTTTTAAGCAGCGTGTTTACATAATGACGCGCCTGGAGATAGGCGTAGAAATGGGCCTTCGGAAGTTTAAACTCCCTTTGTAGTGTAGGAAAGGATTTTATTGATCGTGTCAGGGGTTCCAGTAAAGCCCCCACCGAGCGTAGACCCAACTTATCCCAGAGGTCAAAGGGTTTCAGATCAATTCCAGCTGGGAACTCTGGGTTGTTATGTAATGGGAGAAAGACAGAACTATGACAGCTCTTCTTCAGGAACTTATGAGCCTGTTGCCAGGCTCTTAGGGGATCTCGGTATAAGAGGTTCAAACCTACCAATTTAGCCGCTCCAGTCTTAGTCATATGTGGCAAATACGCTAGGGAGACTTTCTCCAAGGCCGCATTTTCCAAACTGGGTTTATAAAAATGTCTTGTACCAACCTGCCAGTCCACTACCAGTCGAATCAATGCCGCCCAGTTGTAGAGTTTAAAGTCTGGCAAGGAGAGACCCCCTTTGAGGTAGGAAGAATTCTTCTTTGCCGCTTGGAGGAAGACATCGCCGGAGGAAGAATTCTTCTTTGCCGCTTGGAGGAAGACATCGCCCGGATCGGATCAGGAGTTCGGCCCGGTGTGGTGAAGACAAGGTAGGGAGATCTTCAGGGGGGTAGTGTTAGGCTTTTTTAAGGGGGGTTTGGGTGGTTTTAGAATAGGGGTATGTGGGTGGTGGGTTGTAATGGGGGGGGTATTGTATTTGTATGCAAAAGAGCTGAATTCTTTGGGGCATGCCCCACAAAAGGCCCTTTTAAGGGCTGGTAAGGTAAAGAGCTTTGAATTTTTTTTAATTTAGAATAGGGCAGGGAATTTTTTTTATTTTGGGGGTTTATTATTTTATTAGGGGGCTTAGAATAGGTGTAATTAGCTTAAAAATCTTGTAATCTTTTTTTTATTTTTTGTAATTTAGTTTAGTTAATTTAATTGTATTTTTAGATAGATGTTTGTAGTTTATTTAATTTATTGATAGTGTAGGTGTATTTGTAACTTAGGTTAGGATTTATTTTACAGGTAATTGGGTAATTATTTTAACTAGGTAGATATTAAATAGTTAATAACTATTTAATAGCTATTATACCTAGTTAAAATAATTAACAATTTACCTGTAAAATAAATATTAACCCTAACATAGCTACAATGTAATTATTAATTATATTGTAGCTATCTTAGGGTTTATTTTATAGGTAAGTATTTAGATTTAAATAGGAATATTTTAGTTTAAAAATGAATTAGATTAATTTAATATAAATTTAGTTAGGGGTGTTAGGGTTAGATAGAGTTAATATAGGTAATATAAATACTATAGTAACTATATTAACTATATTAACCCTAATATAATTAGGGTTAATATAGTTAATATATATAATGTAATACCTATATTAACTATAATATACTTAGGGTTAATATAGATAATATAGCTGGCGGCGGGGTAGGTAGATTAAATTAGGGGTTAATCATTTTAATAGAGATGGCGGCGGTGTAAGGGGCTTACATTAGGGGTTAATAATATTAATATAGCTGGCGGCGGTATAGGGGGATTAGATTAGGGGTTAATAATTTTTATATAGGTGGTGGCGGTGTAAGGGGTCAGATTAGGGGATAGATAAGGTAGATGACAGCGGTGTAAGGGGTTCTAATTAGGGGATAGATAAGGTAGATGGCGGTGGTTTTAGGGGCTCACAGTAGGGGGTTAGTTTATGTAGATGGCGGCGGGGTCCGGGAGCGGCGGTTTAGGGGTTAATAACTTTATTAGGGATTTCGGGGGGGGGGATCGCGGTTGACAGGTAGATAGACATTGCGCATGCGTTAGGTGTTAGGTTTATTTTAGAAGATCGCGGTTGACAGGGAGATAGACATTGCGCATGCGTTAGGTGTTAGGTTTATTTTAGCAGCCAGTTTAGGGAGTTACGGGGCTCCAATAGTCAGCGTAAGGCTTCTTACGGCTGCTTTTTGTGGCGAGGTGAAAATGGAGTAAGTTTTCTCCATTTTCGCCACGTAAGTCCTTACGCTGCATATTGGATACCAAACTGCGCTGGTTT
Source organism: Bombina bombina (assembly GCF_027579735.1). Classification (NCBI taxonomy): domain Eukaryota; kingdom Metazoa; phylum Chordata; class Amphibia; order Anura; family Bombinatoridae; genus Bombina; species Bombina bombina. The sequence continues at coordinate 847,556,933 of NC_069504.1, read as the reverse complement.
GGTATACCTGCCTATAGCCCAAAAAACTATGGGCGACTGCAGAAATATACGCGCGTAACTTCTAGGTTACGCCGTATATGTGATACCAAACCCGCGCAAATATTGGCGTCGCCGGCTTTTGCGGGCGACGATTTTTATCGGATGGACCCCTTAACTTTCTAAGAAAAGGGGAGGAACCTGGAAGTCCCAGAGAGATAAGAGATGCCTTGCTTAGAAAGTAATGAATCTTGTCGGGATGCAACATTTCACATGGGAGAGAAAAGGTAAATAAAGTACACCTGGGGCTGATTTAAATGCCCAGTTTACATGAATTATAAATTAAACTGAAATGTTTTCACTACAATTTAACTTGCTTTTGTCTATATTTGAGTATATATTTATTTTCTATTAGTTAAAATAAGTGTATTGTGAATTTTAAGCAAACTTCACCTGCATACAGCTGGCGAGACAAATAAACAGCTTGTTTAAAATGCTTACAAAATTTGAAGACTGGTGAGAGAGCTTCTGACATACACTGGTATCTCCCCTGTTCAGCCCTGTCCATTCCACTTTCTGAAACTGTCAGTTTTAATTTACAATGCAGCAAATACAAGGTTCAATGTAATTTGTAAACGCTACACAGAAATATACAAAGTATGACCCTAATTTGTTAAAGTAGCTCAGAAACTTTCAAAACATAATCACTGCTAAAGCTAAATCTAAATGTATTAAAATATAAATTAGAAAGTGGAAAGCTTAAATGCAATAATACTGAAAGGACCAAATCTGAAATGTAAAGTAATATAAAATTTAATGCAAAAAGTGTAACAAAACTTTCATATCATGCAGTGCTATATTGCACTGGGTTTGTCTCTCCTTCATATACAGAAATTAGAGATCTCATAGTGCTGAAGAGTTCTGCCCCCTTTTTTTTTTAAAGGAATAATTTTTCTTTCATGATTCGGGTAGAACATTCAATTTTAAGCAACTTTCTACTTTACTCCTATTATCAATTTTCCATCATTCTCTTGCTGTCTTTATTTGAAAAGTAGGAATGTAAGCTTAGCAGAAGGCCCATTTTTGGTTCAGCACATGTGTAGCGCTTGTTGATTATTGGCTAAATGTAGCCACCAATCAGCAAGCACTAACCAGGGTGCTGAACCAAAAATGGACCGGATGCCAGACATCCCAACTCTCCGTGAAGTTCAGGGAGTCTCCCTGATTGTAATAGCGGCTCCCTGATGCCAGCAAATGGAGTGCAATCTCCCTGAAACTCCAAGTACCATGATCCAATGTGGCCCAAATCCAAAAAAGTGTTTCTTTAAGGATTTGTCTTTAGTTGCTGGGATGTTATAGAAGCCTTGAAGCATCCACCAATAACCAAAAAGCCCCCACTTATTCTAATAAAATAAAAACACAAATACTACCTTATTTACTGCATGTAATTAAACTTTGTATTCTAAAATATTTAAATATTCAACAAGCGTAAGATCACTGGAAAATAGGTTTATTGTATGTGGTTGTGCAATAAAGCTACTTTTTTTTTTTCCAATTAAATGTTTTATTTATTTTCAAACCAAATAACATAACATACAAGCTTTTATGCTCTAACATAAAGTACATATGCATTAACGGCAGGTTTACATTGAGAATTTGATACAAATATAAACAAGAGGACCTTCGTACCCCACCTAGAGACGTCAACTCATCGCACTGCTTAATAAATCATCACCACTTAAAGTTTTGTAGACAGAACATACATGAATGAGGCATACATAATTACAATAATGGTAGTTCCCTTTGTCAATGATCACAGACCTTATTGCTCCCACAAGAAAAGAACATCAGCAATGAAATCTTGTTTGCCATTAAATACATAGTGAATCTTCTCTAACTCTAGGACATGATCCACTTCATGCATCCACATAGTTACAGTAGGAAGTATACATTTCTTCCAAAACCTGGGGATCAAGCGTTTTGCACAGTTGATCATACACTGAAATAATCGTTTCCTGTATTGGCAGGGGATTGCTGGGGTGTCGTTCAGTAAGATGATGGTGGGTGAAAGTGATATTGAAGTCCCTAATTTAGTGTTAATGTGTTTCGATACATCTGACCAGAAAGTGCTTAAGAGTGGACAGGACCACCAAATATGGGAAAGAGTACCCGTCCCTCCGCAGTGCCTCCAACACAGGGGGGAGGAACCCGGTAGATACTATGGAGACAGTGGGGGGAAAGTTACTTTTTTATGTGACTTTAGTGGGAAGCTACTTTAATGATAAGTCTGTATCTTATTTAGGGTTTTAAGGTGTCCAATATATAACTGGGGGGGGGGGGCGGCAAAGTAGCGGGTAAACCCACCTCCCTGAAATTAGTTTTTGCAGGTTGGGATGTCTGGGATGCTAAGCTGACATTCCTACTTTTTCAAATAAAGATACCAAGAGAACTAAGAAAAATTGATAATATTAGTAAATTAGAAAGTTGCCTAAAATTTCATGCTGCATCTGAATCATGAAGTAAAAAAAAAAAATGGGTTTAGTATCCCTTTAATATTCAGTGAGTTTAGACCCTGTGAAGTCTGAACTGCAATTTCTCTTCAAGCTGGAGAATCCTAAATCAGGGCCTCAGTCTGAACTTTAAATAAGAAGTATATTTTTTCTGACAAATTTCAAAGTTATGTCTATTTCCATTTCCTCTGTATCATATGACAGCCATCTGCCAATCACAAATGCGTATACATATATTGTGTGAATTCTTGGACATGCTCAGTAGGAGCTGGTGACTCAAAAAGTGTAAATATAAAAAGACTGTGCACATTTTGTTTATGGAAGTACATAGGAAAGTTGTTTAAAATTGCATGCTGTATCTGAATCATGAATTTAATTTTGACTTGAGTGCCCCTTTAACAACAAAGAGAATTCCTTGATTTAGAACTATGTCTAATGACGGCGTTGTCTCTTCCAAAACTTTAACTTACAAAATAAGAAAGCTGATTATTATAGTTTCTTACATTACGAAACTAGTCATTAACAAAGTTGGAAGAACAATGTCCCATATGGACAATTTGGGAGAATCAGCAGACATTGCACATCGCTAACGGCCTATGCCACTCAAGCAAAAATTTAATAGAATAGGTTTGAAGAGAAAGGCTCTCCTGAATATATAATCAGCAAAGATCTGATCTGACTACGAAATGAGAAAAGAATAAATTATTTTAATCCTAAAGAAAGAAAACAGATAATTGTTCAAGAAAATGGATGCCCACTTTTTATTGCAGGTTCCAATTGCGACCATTGAGCCATTAAAAAGATTTTAAATAAGCATTGGCCTATTCTATGCAATGACCACATTTATTGACTCTGAACCTAAAATAGTTTTTAGAAGAGCTCCTACTTTAAAGGCAAAGCCCCTAATTAAATTCGTATTGATACCAAATACTAAGGTGGGCACACACAAAAAAGCAGTTTTCAGATTTAATAAAAAATATTGTGGGATGTGCAAATATATGTCACATGGGGACACTTTAATCTTTAAGTCAAATACTACAGGTGTACAATGTAAGATCAATAGTCTACTTAGCTGTGAAAAAACAACCTTTGTGATATATCTATTACAGTGTATATGTGGGTACAATACATTGGGCGCAAGTGTTGACGGATAAAGGAAAGATTGAGCACCATCGAAATGTACACCGTGTTCTCAGGCATTGTACACACATCCACAATGGCAATAGTAAATCAGTTATAATTAATCCTATTAAGCAGATTTCTAGAAAATCCCCTAATGCTTATTTGAGACTTAGACAAAGGAAGACATATTGGATATCCAAACTACGTACATTACATCCTATATATAAATATGGATTCATATATTTCACTAGTTAGATTGATTGCAATACGTTATTACCTCTATTAAAGGGACACTGAACCCACATTTTTTCTTTTGTGATTCAAATAGAGCATGCAATTTTAAGCAACTTTCTAATTGACTCCTATTATCAAATTTTCTTCATTCTCTTGGTATCTTTATTTGAAATGCAAGAATGTAAGTTTAGATGCCGGCCCATTTTTGGTGAACAAACTGGGTTGTTCTTGCTGATTGGTGGATAAATTCACCCACCAATAAACAAGTGCTTTCCATGGTCCTGAACTAAAAAAATAGCTTAAATGCCTTCTTTTTCAAATAAAGAAAACAAGAGAACAAAGAAAAATTGATAATAGGTGTAAATTAGAAAGTTGCTTAAAATTGCATGCTCTATCTGAACCACGAAAGAAAAAATTTGGGTTCAGTGTCCCTTTAAGTTATTTGTTGCATGAAAACATACTATACAGTTATAGTCAGGTAAATTAGGACTTATAGGGAACATAACATTTGGGATGTTATTCATTTGTGAGTACATCACAGATATAGCATGGCTATTAGCACATTTAGGGTATATTCGTTTGGGATATTAGGTAAATATAATTAGCTTAGGTAGGTTGGGTTTAACTTTTTTTTTTTTTTTTGGATGACATTAGTTGAGTTGGGTATTTAATAACAATGATAACATTATTTGAAACGTGGGAATTAGATGTATTGGTTAATGAAGCCACATTTGAGTTTTTGTTTGGATTATATCTTGTTGGTATACATTGAAACATTCTCTCACAGTTACTATTGTAGCTAGTAAAGGATGACTTATCTTGTATCATTGTCATGAGTTATAGACAATATGCAGACTGTATTATTAATGTTAGGATCGTCCAGATGTTGTTCATTGATATCACAGTGATCACATGAAAGGTTGAGGTGATGAATATGTTTCTGATGTAGGCGGCGTTACAAATCCTTGCTGTCCAGCTCGAGAGGCGGAATTATATATACATATACCGTATATATAACATAATTTATGTAAGAACTTACCTGATAAATTAATTTCTTTCATATTAGCAAGAGTCCATGAGCTAGTGACGTATGGGATATACATTCCTACCAGGAGGGGCAAAGTTTCCCAAACCTCAAAATGCCTATAAATACACCCCTCACCACACCCACAAATCAGTTTAACGCATAGCCAAGAAGTGGGGTGATAAGACAAAAGTGCGAAAGCATAAAAAATAAGGAATTGGAATAATTGTGCTTTATACAAAAAAATCATAACCACCACAAAAAATGGTGGGCCTCATGGACTCTTGCTAATATGAAAGAAATGAATTTATCAGGTAAGTTCTTAAATAAATTATGTTTTCTTTCATGTAATTAGCAAGAGTCCATGAGCTAGTGACGTATGGGATGATGAATACCCAAGATGTGGATCTTCCACGCAAGAGTCACTAGAGAGGGAGGGATAAAATAAAGAAAGCCAATTCCGCTGAAAATAATCCACACCCAAAATAAAGTTTAAATCTTATAATGAAAAAAACTGAAAATATAAGCAGAAGAATCAAACTGAAACAGCTGCCTGAAGTACTTTTCTACCAAAAACTGCTTCAGAAGAAGAAAACACATCAAAATGGTAGAATTTAGTAAAAGTACGCAAAGAAGACCAAGTTGCTGCTTTGCAAATCTGATCAACCGAAGCTTCATTCCTAAACGCCCAGGAAGTAGAAACTGACCTAGTAGAATGAGCTGTAATCCTTTGAGGCGGAGTTTTTCCCGACTCGACATAAGCATGATGAATCAAAGACTTTAACCAAGACGCCAAAGAAATGGCAGAGGCCTTCTGACCTTTCCTAGAACCGGAAAAGATAACAAATAGACTAGAAGTCTTTCGGAAATTTTTAGTAGCTTCAACATAATATTTCAACGCTCTAACTAAATCCAAAGAATGCAACAATCTTTCCTTAGAATTCTTAGGATTAGGACACAATGAAGGAACCACCATTTCTCTACTAATGTTGTTAGAATTCACAACCTTAGGTAAAAATTAAAAGAAGTTCGCAACACCACCTTATCCTGATGAAAAATCAGAAAAGGAGACTCACAAGAAAGAGCAGATAAATCAGAAACTCTTCTAGCAGAAGAGATGGCCAAAAGAAACAAAACTTTCCAAGAAAGTAATTTAATGTCCAGCGAATGCATAGGTTCAAACGGAGGAGCTTGAAGAGCCCCCAGAACCAAATTCAAACTCCAAGGAGGAGAAATTGACTTAATAACAGGTTTTATACGAACCAAAGCTTGTACAAAACAATGAATATCAGGAAGACTAGCAATCTTTCTGTGAAAAAGAACAGAAAGAGCAGAGATTTGTCCTTTCAAGGAACTTGCAGACAAACCTATATCCAAACCATCCTGAAGAAACTGTAAAATTCTAGGAATTCTAAAAGAATGCCAAGAAAAATGATGAGAAAAACACCAAGAAATGTAAATCTTCCAGACTCGATAATATATCTTCCTAGATACAGATTTACGAGCCTGTAACATAGTATTAATCAGAGAGTCAGAGAAACCTCTATGACTGAGAATCAAGCGTTCAGTCTCCATACCTTCAAATTTAAGGATTTGAGATCCTGATGGAAAAAAGGACCTTGTGATAGAAGGTCTGGTCTTAACGGAAGAGTCCACGGTTGGCAAGTGGCCATCCGGACAAGATCCGCATACCAAAACCTGTGAGGCCATGCTGGAGCCACCAGCAGAACAAACGAGCACTCCTTTAGAATCTTGGAAATTACTCTTGGAAGAAGAACTAGAGGCGGAAAGATATAGGCAGGATGATACTTCCAATGAAGTGACAATGCATCCACTGCCTCCGCCTGAGGATCCCTGGATCTAGACAGATACCTGGGAAGCTTCTTGTTTAGATGAGAAGCCATCCGATCTATTTCTGGAAGTCCCCACATTTGAACAATCTGAAGAAATACCTCTGGGTGAAGAGACCATTCGCCCGGATGTAACGTTTGGCGACTGAGATAATCCGCTTCCCAATTGTCTATACCTGGGATATGAACCGCAGAAACTAGACAGGAGCTGGATTCCGCCCATACCAGAATTCGAGATACTTCTTTCATAGCCAGAGGACTGTGAGTCCCACCCTGATAATTGACCTACGCCACAGTTGTGACATTGTCTGTCTGAAAACAAATGAATGACTCTCTCTTTAGAAGAGGCCATGACTGAAGAGCTCTGAAAATTGCACGGAGTTCCAAAATATTGATTGGTAATCTCACCTCCTGAGATTCCCAAACCCCTTGTGCTGTCAGAGACCCCCAAACAGCTCCCCAACCTGTCAGACTTGCATCTGTTGAAATCACAGTCCAGATTGGAAGAACAAAAAGAAGCACCCTGAACTAAATGATGGTGGTCTGTCCACCACGTCAGAGAGTGTCGTACAATCGGTTTTAAAGATATTAATTGAGATATCTTTGTATAATCCCTGCACCACTGGTTCAGCATACAGAGCTGAAGAGGTCGCATGTGAAAACGAGCAAAGGGGACCGCGTCCAAAGCAGCAGTCATAAGACCTAGAATTTCCATGCATAAGGCTACCGAAGGGAAAGATTGAGACTGAAGGTTTCGACAAGCTGAAACCAATTTCAGACATCTCTTGTCTGTCAGAGACAGAGTCAAGGACACTGAATCTATCAGGAAACCTAAAAAGTTTACCCTTGTCTAAGGAATCAACAAACTTTTTGGTAAATTGATCCTCCAACCATGTTCTAGAAGAAACAACACTCATAAAAGACTGGAAAGGTTCTTTCTAGTGAAAATGAGCAAAGGGAATTGAATCCAATGCTGTGGCCATAAGACCTAAAACTTCTGTGCATATATAGCAACTGAAGGAAATAATAGAGACTAAAGGTACTGACAGACGGAACCCAATAGAATTATCCCTTGTCTGATAGAGACAAAGACAGTGACACAAACTATCTGGAAACCTAAAAAAGGTGACCCTTGTGTAAGGAATCAAGAGCTTTCGAAAAAAAGATCCTCTAACTATGTCCTGAAGAGCAAGTGAATCATATGAGATTCCACATCCTCAGAAAATGATCTGAATGAAAACAGAAAAATTAAAATATGCATTTATTGTATCTAATGAAAACAAATAATGCTATCAATGACCATAAAAAGGCAAAATAGTTTGAATAAAACTCCAAACCCGGTTCCTAAAAAAGGAACTGGAAGAAATACCCCAGAAGATTCCAGGTCTGAGCAGCGCTTGAACCCCATGGGTGCCCAGCCATGCTTTAACAGTACCCAAAATATATAGGACAGAAACACACTTAAAGAAAGTGTTAGCTTTACTGGAATAAAATCAAAGAAATTTGGACAAAATAGAACCAAATAAATTTCAAAGAAGTCTTAACCTGCCCCTTACCAGCCAAGCTGGAATACGGCACGTACATCGCAATATTAGGGAGCTGATTTCGAACCCCAATTATAAACATGTTACTTGGGAAAGAACTCAGGAATTCGTACCTTAATCAGAACAACCAAACTAGTATAAGCTTAAAGTTTTAGTCTTAGAACTCAATCTTGAAGCCCAGAGTAACAGTTAAGAATTGAATCCAATTATAAAACAAATAATTGATTATCTTAGAACAAAAGAAATATGGATTTTTTTTTTTTAAATCACAAAATTCTTCTAGCTAAAATAGCTAAAGACATAGATTAACCCTCATTTGCGAAAATATTCAATAAAATGAAGACACAAATGAAATTATTAGCATGATAGTCCAGTTTAAAGGACCAGTCAATACAGTGGACTTGCATAATCAATAAATGCAAAACAACAAGACAAATGCAACAGCACCTAGTCTAGTAAATGTTGTCCCTTAACAATGCTGAAATAAATCATAATCTGATACTTGATCTTAAAGTAAACAGAAAAAATGAAGCAATTGCAATATCCAAATAAATCACAGGACCAAGAAAAGTACCTGAAACTAAATATTTTTCCATAAATAAGATACAACTATCTAAAGGAAAATAAATACTATTTGCTATAGAAATAATAGCATAATTAGAAGAAGTAGAGATAGCCCCAATAAATTGGAGAACCCTCCAAATTGAATTTAACTGCTGGCAAAGAATATAGTTTAAAACCTTCGAAGAAGGAATAAAAGAAAATTCTCAGCCTATTCCATTCCCTAGAATGGGGAATTGGAAAGAAAACCTCTGAAAACACAGAAGAAATAAATAGACAGAAATAGTGTCAGCTAGTCTTAAAGAACTAGTTACCTTAATATCCAAAATAATCAACACCTTTTCAACAAAGAACAACTGTACTTTAATAATAGAAAAATAATAAAAAAGTATATTTGTTAGTGTCAATATCTGATGAAGAAAATTTCTGAAAGAGAAAAAACATCATCAGAGAAGGATAAATCAGTATGTTGTTGGTCATTTGAAACTTCAATAATTAAAAAAGAAGTGAAAAAGACCTAAAAATTTTATTAGAAGGCATGAAGTCAGACAAAGCCTTTAAAATAGAATCAGAAAAATATTTCTTATAAATCTTCTAAATATTTCTTGTACATAAGATGTAAGAATGGAAATATATAAAGCATAAATACTAATGGATTCTGCATGTAAAAGTATATCATAATAACTTATTACAAACCATAGCTAAAGATAAACATTTATAACATTTAAAATAAATGAACTTAGCTTAGGTAGAACTGAAACTCAGTTAAGCGTTTATCCAGAAGTGGCTTCTGATTCAGGGTCAATCTGAGACATCTTGCAATATGTAATAGAAAAAACAACATATAAAGCAAAAATGATCAAATTCCTTAAAAGACAGTTTCAGGAATGGGAAAAAAATGCCAATGAACAAGCTTCTAGCAACCAGAAGCAATAAATAATGAGACTTAAATATTGTGGAGACAACAATGACGCTCAAATTTTTTAGCGCCAAAAAAGCCGCCCACATTATTTGGCGCCTAAATGCATCAAAAAAATGACGCAACTTCCGGCGACACGTATGACGCCGGAAATGACAAGAAAATTTTTGCGCCAAGAATGACGCAATAAAATGAAGCATTTTCAGCCCCCGCGAGCCTAACAGCCCACAGGAAAAAAAGTCAAATTTTAAGGTAAGAAAAATGATTTATTCATATGCATTATCCCAAATATGAAACTGACTGTCTGAAATAAGGAACGTTGAACATCCTGAATCAAGGCAAATAAATGTTTAAACACATATATTTAGAACTTTATAAAAAAGTGCCCAACCATAGCTTAGAGTGTCACAGAAAATAAGACTTACTTACCCCAGGACACTCATCTACATGTAGTAGAAAGCCAAACCAGTACTGAAACGAGAATCAGTAGAGGTAATGGTATATATAAGAGTATATAGTCGATCTGAAAAGGGAGGTAAGAGATGAATCTCTACGACCGATAACAGAGAACCTATGAAATAGACCCAGTAGAAGGAGATCATTGAATTCAAATAGGCAATACTCTCTTCACATCCCTCTGACATTCACTGCACGCTGAGAGGAAAACCGGGCTCCAACTTGCTGCGGAGCGCATATCAACGTAGAATCTAGCACAAACTTACTTCACCACCTCCACAGGAGGCAAAGTTTGTAAAACTGATTTGTGGGTGTGGTGAGGGGTGTATTTATAGGCATTTTGAGGTTTGGGAAACTTTGCCCCTCCTGGTAGGAATGTATATCCCATACGTCACTAGCTCATGGACTCTTGCTAATTACATGAAATATATATATATATATATATATATATATATATATAAGTGTGTAAAGGATTGCATTTTATTTCTAAATAAACGCTGAGACTGAAAACAAACTATCTGGTTTACTTCTTTTATCGATTTTGCTTAGTCCTCTTGGTATCCTTTGTTAAAGAGTAATCCTAGGTGAGCTCAGGCGTGTGCATGTGTATTTAGCCATCTGGTAGCAGTGTTTGCAACAATGTTCATAGCAATGTTATACATTGTTACAAGCACCGCTGCCATAGACTGCTATAGATATGTGCAATCTCCTAAACTATCAGCCAACCTAGGTTAAGTCTTCAACAAATGATTCAAAGAGAACAAAGTAAATTTGATAATAGAAGTAAAGTGGAAAGCATGCTAGCGCCTCCATTTTTTTCTGCATGTTAGATAGCTCATGTGTGCTAAATTCCTCACATAATAGACTTTTATAGGGCATGCATTATAATTCATGTAGGATATTGCTCCAACGCTTAGAAGATGGGCTGCAAGTAGAGGAGTTTTTAATGTAGTTCTGTGCTATTCTATTAATAATAACTGTTAACTTCAGGTCTCAAAGAGATCAATTTTACAGCAATATTTTAAATTATGATTGAGTGCAACACTTAATTTACCATTTGTAATCCAAGAGCAATAAGCAAACACTAATAGGGCTTCCTTTACTATCCATTAGAAGTAGATAGCGTGCTTAAACGTTCCCGCCACATTAAAATTGCTCTGGTTGAAATTTCTAATCACTCAGCTGCAATACCAGACTGTGGGACAGATTACAAGTGGAGCACTAAATATCACTTGTAAACACGATAATGTGCGCTATTATTACAAATGAATCCCTAATGCAAATGCAAGCTTACGTTCGCATTGCTAAAAAGCATTGCGCTCACGAGAGTGCTTCCATAGGCTCCTATGAACATCAGAACATTGCGCAGTGAAGGAGGTAAGTAGTGCAGCATTTTTAAATATATATGTATACGTGTTAATATGTGTAGATATATAAGCATATACATTGCGGTCTTTGGGAACATACAGTTCCAATAGACCGCAATATAAAGGCACTTTTCAGTGCCGGTATTTTTTTACCCCACTCCCACCAACTTTAAAGCCCCAAAACTGCATAGTGCATTTTTTTTTATTTAAAAAAAAGTAAGATTTTTTTTTTTTAAATAAAAAAAACTACAGTGCCCTCAAATTTGAGGGCATTTGGGAAACTTTTAGAAAATTAACCTGAGATCTAATCTCTGGTTAATTTTCGGAGTGCTAATTGCTACCGCGAGCTTGCGGTAGCAATAACCAGCCACTTGCCGTTTGCGGGAGCGCAATAATTTATCACTCCACTTGAAATCTAGCCCTGTGTGTTATACTTATTATTATCGGTTATTTGTAGAGCGCCAACAGATTCCTCAGCACTATAAACAAATGTGGAGTACAACAAAACATTTAAAGGGATCAAACGGGTACAGGGTCCTGCTAAAAGTCGCACTGTTGTAGTCTGCTCTTAAGAAGGTGATCTACAAACAGCTGGACTCTTAGGCTTACATGCTAAGGGGGTTCAGGGGATAGCAATGGAGAAGAGGAACCGGTATAAAGAAAGGATAGTGTAGGTTGTATGCATCCCTGAACAGTAGAGTCTTTAGGGAGCTGTAGATACTATTATATCTGTTAGAATATCACTATAAATATTATCTCAGCAGTGTACTCCAACGTGTTAGATATAACCTAGGTTACAATATTAATTATACTCTATTTCAGTGGCAACCTCTAACGTATTATATATATTTATGTAACAATAATTCTAACTAAAAAAATGTAATCTTTAATCCTTAGTTCTGTTCAGTTACCTTTATATACACAATGATTATATTTTTATGTAGTAAATAGCGTATTAATTTTGGTCAAATATATATGTCTATGCTGTTACAATATTCTATACAAAATAAGGGTGAGAGAGATGCGCTAGAGCACACAAGATCCCATAGGGGGCGCTTCCTATTACATCCTACAGCATATACTATACAACAGATACATATACAGACTAAACAATAAGTTCATAGAATCCAGAAAAAGGCAGCTCTCTGTCAAAGTACGGTCAAATCCCGGCAAATGATGATGTGGAAAAGAAGCAGAGGCGCCACAATGGCCTAGTACCACCAAAACAAATGATATTGATAAAAAGGACAAGAAATGTACTCACAAACGTAATGCACCCAATGGTGCTAGTGGGGCAGGCTGGAACTTTACAGCAGTCCAGCTAACTGTTGTCAATCGGCCGTAGTACCAGGTTTGGAATTCTTAAAGGGACACTCCTGTTATAGAAAAGAAAGCACCTCTAGGTGCAGTACAGGCAATCTAGGACCTCGCAGCTGCCCAGCTGACTGAACTCCAAAGCAAACAACTGGAAACACTCCAAGGATTCCCAATATGAAGGGTGTAGCAAATGAAAGCCACCACAGCAGCAAGTGTATTAATAAAAACAGTTTCTTTATTTAAAAAGTGACGCGTTTCTCAGCCTCTTATGGGGCTGTTTCCTCAGGCTATATTAAAAACATTTGAAATACACTTGCTATATAAAGGACAGACAAACTCTCTGATAGGTTAAACCATTAATTGGTATCATCTGTGTATGTTAGCAATTAGCTGTTAGTTGACATGGTAACAACAGTAAACAATGACCTCAGAACAGAGATAAACAAAAAATATACATATTGAGCATAACCGTCTATACACAACCCCCCCCCATAAAAAAAAACATATCAAAAGTGTTTTAGTACCAGTATGCAGGATACAACATTAAATACCATATGTTTATGTAATTGTGTATATAATCTGATATTTCTGTATTGAAAATAATACAAAATCCTAAATTGTATTACAGAGCTTACTGAAAAATCTCTCAACTACAAACATCAGAGACTTTACTACACATTTGTATGTTACAAAAGAAATGAACCAAAGATATAGATATGAATATTAGACAATATATCTTTAATCACTTTATTTTAATTATTAGGTTTAAGTCACCTAGTTTATATATAGTACCTCATTACCATCTAGCTTCATAGTCTAGCCATACATTCAACATAGGATAGGACATATATGTCAATTTTAGGTTTTCTCTTAGTATACATTACACAATATAATTTTTTAGCCATTCACTCGACATAGCATAAGGTACATATGTTAAAGGGACACTGTACCCAAATTTTTTCTTTCATGATTCAGATAGAGCATGCAATTTTAAGCATCTTTCTAATTTACTCCTATTGTCAAATTTTCTTTATTCTCTTGGTATCTTCATTTGAAAAGCAAGAATTTAAGTTTAGATGCCGGCCCATTTTTGGTGAACAACCTGGGTTGTCCTTGCTGATTGGACAGCACCAATAAACAAGTGCTGTCCATGGTTCTGAACTACAAATTGGCTGGCTCCTTAGCTTAGATGTCTTCTTTTTCAAATAAAGAAAGCAAGAAAACGAAGAAAAATTGATAATAGGAGTAAATTAGAAAGTTGCTTAAAATTGCTTGCTCTATATGAATCACAAAAGAAAAAATTTGGGTTCAGTGTCCCTTTAATTATATTTTATAGAGTATTTACCACACACAACACTTTAAGGTCACATTGCACTATAGCATATGTTATAACGAAATATTTATCACTGAGTCATTTTTATTATAATTTTTATTGTATTTTTATTAAAAATACATTAATTCACTATTTATTACAAACAAAATATTAACTAATTATTATCATTCACTTTTTATTCATAGATTTCTTATTGTTGGTTCACTTTAGGTAATTCTCAGGATTTGGGTGTTGCCCATATATAGACCTTTGTTTTCTTATATTGAGATCACTGATCCCATAACATTGGTCTTGTTCTAGTAGCACAGTTATATATAGGGCTAAGGCCACTGATCTCACGGCTGACACTGCTGTCTAAAAGACCAAGCTCTTGTCAATTCTCAGACACGGAGCATAGATTTCACAAAGTTCTTATTGGGTAGCCGAATGATTCGGCTCTGACATTTTTCTGCTCCTATAAAAAAAAGCATTCTCGGCCCGCCCCCATCCGGTCCTCTTTCTCCTCGGATTGGCTCTCTAATATACATACCTTTTTGTACACGGAAACAGTAAGGGGGTGTTTGACCGACCGTTGGGGCTGCCGTGATCACTCTTAATACCCACTCTCATGTATCAAAACTTAGGAAATATGTCATGGGAGATTTCTGTTCTCATCATGCCGTACACAGGCTGGTTTATATATATATATATATATATATATATATATATATATATATATATATATATATATATATATGTGTGTGTGTGTGTGTGTGTGGTTCATTTTTTTGTAACATACAAATGTGTAGTAAAGTCTCTGATGTTTGTAGTTGAGAGATTTTTCAGTAAGCTCTGTAATAATACTTAGGATTTTGAATTATTTTCAATACAAAAATATCAGATTATATACAAAATTACGTACAGTATCTCACAAAAGTGAGTACACCCCTCACATTTTTGTAAATATTTTATTATATATTTTCATGTGACAACACTGAAGAAATTACACTTAAATCGTTGGCAACAAAAGTGAGTACACCCCTAAGTGGAAATGTCCAAATTGGGCCCAAAGTGTCAATATTTTGTGTGGCCACTATTATTTTCCAGCACTGCCTTAACCCTCTTGGGTATGGAGTTCCCCAGAGCTTCACAGGTTGCCACTGGAATCCTCTTCCACTCCTCCATGACAACATTATGGAGCTGGTAGATGTTAGAGACCTTGTGCTCCCCCACATTCCATTTGAGGATGCCCCACAGATACTCAATAGGGTTCAGGTATGGAGACATGCTTGGCCAGTCCATCACCTTTACCCTCAGCTTCTTTAGCAAGGCAGTGGTCATCTTGGAGGTGTGTTTGGGGTTGTTATGTTGGAATATTGCCCTGCGGCCAAGTCTCTGAAGGGAGGGGATCATGCTCTGCTTCAGTATGTCACAGTACATGTTGGCATTCATTGTTTCCCTCAATGAACTGTAGCTCCCCAGTGCCGGTAGCACTCATGCAGGCCCAGACCATGACACTTCCACCACCATGCTTGACTGTAGGCAAGACACACTTGTCTATGTACTCCTCACGTTGTAGCTGCCACACACGCTTGAGACTATCTAAACCAAATAAGTTTATCTTGGTCTCATCAGACCACAGGACATGGTTCCAGTAATCCATGTCCTTTGTCGACTTGTCTTCAGCCAACTTTTTGCAGGCTTTCTTGTGCATCATCTTTAGAAGAGGCGACAGCCATGTAGACCAATTTGATGCAGTGTGCAGCGTATGGGCTGACCCCCCACCCCTTCAACCTCTGCAGCAATGCTGGCAGCTCTCATACGTCGATTTCCCAAAGGCAACCTCTGGATAAGACGCTGAGCACGTGCACTCAACTTCTTCGGTCGACCATGGTGAGGCTTGTTCTGAGGGGAACCTGTTCTGTGAAACTGCTGTATGGTCTTGCACACCGTGCTTCAGCTCAGTTTCAGGGTCTTCTTATAGCCTAGGCCATCTTTATGTAGAGCAACACTTTTTTTTTTTCAGATCCTCAGAGAGTTCTTTGCCATGAGGTGCCTTGTTGAACTTCCAGTGACCAGTATTAGAGAGTGTCAGAGTGATAAAACCAAATTTAAAGGGACAGTCAAGTCAAAATGTAAATGCACATAGATGAATTACGACTTTGAAAAGAAGTACATTTGCAATATACATGTATTGGCAAAAATGCTTCTAGTAAAAGTTATCATTGTTTTAGTGTTACAATTTTTCACTGCACATGCATGTGAAGCATAGCTAGATATTGTCACTGCACCCACATTTTAAATAATGCAGCTGCTCAGATCATCACTGGGGCTTCTATCATGTCAGCAGTTAATAAATTAAGTCATTATCAGATGGTAAAAGCACCTTATGCTCTCTGAGCAAGTGCTTTGTTTAAAATGCTGGTGCACGGTGCATACTTAAATACACTTTTGAAACAGCTATAACTTTTAATAGAAGCATGTTTGCGAATACATGTATATTACAAAAATGCTTATTTTCAATACTGAAATGCATCCATGTGGTTTCCAATTTTGGCTGGAATATCCCTTTAACACACCTGCTATCCATTCACACCTGAGACCTTGTAACACTAATGAGTCACATGACACCGGGGAGGGAAAATGGCTAATTGGGCCCAAATTGGACATTTCCACTTAGGGGTGTACTCACTTTGTTGTCAACGGTTTAGCCATTACTGGCTGTGTGTTGAGTTATTTTGAGGGGACAGCAAATTTACACTGTTATACAGGCTGTACACTCACTACTTTACATTGTAGCAAAGTGTCATTTCTTCAGTGTTGTCACATGAAAAGATATAATAAAATATGTACAAAAATGTGAGGGGTGTACTCACTTTTGTGAGATACTGTAAAAGTATGGTATTTTAATGTTGTATCCTGCATACTGGTACAAAAACACTTTTGATATTTTTTTTTTTTTGGGGGGGGGGGCTGTTGTGTATAGACGGTTATGTATATTCTTTGTTTATCTCTGTTATGAGGTTATTGTTTACTGTTGTTACCATGTCAACTAGCAGCTAATGATACCACAGATGATACCAATTAATGGTTTAACCTATCAGAGAGTTTGTTTGTCCTTTATATAGCAAGTGTATTTCAAAAGTTTTTAATATTGCCTGAGGAAACAGCCCCATAAGAGGCTAAGAAACGCGTCACTTTTTAAATAAAGAAACTGTTTTTATTAATACACTTGCTGCTGTGGTGGCTTTCGTATGCTACACCGTTCTTTTTGGGATTCCTTGGAGTGTTTGGAGTTGTTTGCTTTGGAGTTCAATCAGTGAGGTCCCAGATTGCCTGTACTGCACCTGGAGGTGCTTTCTATTCTTTAACGGGAGTGTCCCTTTAAGAATTCCAAACCTGGTACTACGGCCGATTGACAACAGTTAGTTGGACTACTTTAAAGTTCCAGCCTGCCCCACTAGCACCATTTGAGTGCATTACGTTTGTGAGTACATTTCTTGTCTTTTATCAATATCATTTGTTTTGGTGGTACTAGGCCATTGTGGCGCCTCTGTTTATTTTCCACAGATATTCTATATAAAGCAAGCTATAAAGATATTTCTATAAATTAATCTTAATTCCAATTGAATTGCTTATTAAACACTACACATAAATTATACCAGAACAATTTATAATTAGCCGCAACTCTAATTCAGTGCCAAAATATGGATCACTACTTACAATGTTTAATTCACTACAACCAGAGAAATTTCTATATTATCAACACCATAGCCAATTTAGGTGCAGTTCTTAAAAGACTTCACAATAAAATGAAACTGACAATAAATATAGTATACAAATTCTTATCCAGCAATAAAATTATTTAGCACCAGAAAAATTATTTCTAAACTACACAGCACTACACAGAATTTACACTTACAAATTACAGCTACAATTTAGTTATAGAATACCTTTGTTAAAGGGACATTAAACCCACATTTTTTCTTTCATTATTCAGATAGAGAATACAATTTTAAACAACATTCCAATTTATTTCTATTATCCAAATTGCTTCATTCTTTAGATATCCTTTTTTTAAGAAATAGCAATGCACATGGGTGAGCCAATCACAAGAGGCATCTATATGCAGCCACCAATCAGCAGCTTCTGAGCCTATCTAGATATACTTTTCAGCAAAGAAAATCAAGGGATTGAAGCAAATTAGATAATAGAAGTAAATTAGAAAATAGTTTAAAAAAACTTTTGCTCTCTCTCATTTGGGTATCATACACGTGCTAATTACTTACTTTCCTGAGATGCTCTCGGCTTATCTGACTTAAGGTACAGAATTGTGTCTCTGTGACCCTAGGGGGTTTCTGTAATATTATTACACATCTTAGGCGGACATTCCATATATGGGCATTCAAACTTGAGGGTGCCATGTGATAAAAAAATCTCTTTGAAATGACCTGCCTTCACTATTGGGACAAATGTTATTCTTTTGTCCTCTTAGATGTCTTAAGCAGCGAGAGGGCAGTCAGTGTCACCCACCACTGTCATTTACAAATGTCCAAAATACCTTTTGTCAAAACAGCTTTCATATGGGTGCAATATTATACAATATGATGATATTATATATATATATATATATATATATATATATATATATATCACTCAACTATAACCTTACAGAGCACTTGAAGCTTTGAAAACTAGGGGATAGTCTTGTGGAGCGAGGCAGAGAATTTCACAAGATAGGGGCCAGTCTGAAGAAGTCCTGTAAACAGGAGTGTGAGGAGGCAACAAGAGAGGAGGAGAGTAGGCGGTCATGAGCAGATCGAAGGGGACGGGAGGGAGAGTATCTGGAGACAAGGTCTGAGATATAGGGGGGGAGCAGTGCAGTTGAGGGCTTTGTATGTCAGAGTGAGAATTTTGTGTTTGATCCTAGAGGCAAGAGGAAGCCAGTGAAGGGATTGGCAGAGAGGTGCAGCAGATGAAGTGCGACTTGTAAGGAAGATGAGCCTGGCATTCATTATGGATTGTAAAGGCGCTCGGTGGCAGCTGGGGAGACCAGAGAGGACAGAGTTGCAGTAATCGAGGCAGTAAAAGATGAGAGAGTGGATTAAAATCTTAGTTGTGTCTTGTGTAAGGAAATGTATACTTTTAGAGATGTTTTTAAGGTGGAAGCAGCAGGCTTTAGCCAAGGACTGAATTTGAGGAGTGAAAAGAAAGATCTGAGTCAAATGTGACCCCGAGACATCAGGCATGCGGGGTAGGGGTAATGATGGAGTTGTCGACAGCTATAGAGAGATTGGGGGTGGAGATTTTGGAAGAAGGGGGGAAAATAAGGAGCTCAGTATAGGAGAGATTTAGCTGGAGGTAGTGAGAGGAAGAGATGTGAGAAAGACAGTTAGTGACACGGGTTAGCAAGGAAAGAGTTAGGTCTGGTGCAGAGAAGTAGATTTGAGTGTCGTCGGCATACAAATGAAATATTGGAAACCATGGAACTTAATTAGGTAACCTAATGATGACTTATCACAAGAGTAAGATAATGTACCTTACTCTATCGTTTGTGCTCCTTTCTTAATCTAGCCCTGTATGTCGATTTACATAATAAATTTATTAAACCTGTACGTCGCTGGTCTTTCAATGGGACCTGCTTTTTTTATAGCGCGCCTACTTCGCTAGCTGACGATGAGATCCACACTATTACGGGGCAAAACAAAAAAACCCTAAAAGGGACAGTCAACTTGAAATTGTTAATTGTTTAAAAAAACTAGATAATCCCTTTATTACCCATTCCCATAACCAGTTTTTACCTCTGTGATTACCTTGTATCTTGCCTCAGCAGACTGCCCCCTTATCTCAGTTCTTTTGACAAACTTTCATTTTAGCCAATCAGTGCTGACTAAGCTAATCATCAATGCGGCTTGGAAAAACAGGATCACCTCATTTGTTGGAAATACAACTGTAGGAATTCAGCTGTCGATATGTGATAAAATTATTATAGACATTTGCTGTGGACATTCATTCTGCATTGTAAATGGGATTTTTTTTTTTCTTTTCTATGGATTGTTTAGACATAGCTGCTTATTATATACCTCACACAACAGAAGTTGCTGAATTTTTCATTGGAATCCCACTGGTTTACCAGAGTGCTTTAGACTTTGCACAGATTTGAATTCTGTGACAATTCTGCTGACAATTTTCTATGTTACCATGAGACAGCTAATCAAATCAGCTATGGACTTCCAGCAGTGTAATTGTGTTTATTTGTGTAGTAAAAACACCAGAACACATTATTATTATGTTGGGGTTTTGACACCAAAAATTAAAAACAAAAAAACATACAAACTCGGATTTGATTTTTTTCTGAAATCATGGAAGACCTAGGTAACATGCTGCTATGCCTTTTAATGCTAGTTTAAAAAGGTTAATCCTAAGGATTATGAGTTGGCAGGACTGCTTGCACAGCTTTTTGTCCTGATAAGAATTAAAAGCTAAAACTACACGTCATAAGAAGATGTTTTACCTACACAGAGACCAAATAAAAATAAAGACTTGTGTCTATATCTTTAAAATGAATGTAAAGTTTCATGAATGAGTGCCCGATTTTTAAAAATAATATTAAAAACAGGGGCACTATCATTCATTAAACTTTACTTTGCAGCGTTTTTTTCTATTCTTTTAACCCCTTAAGGATCGGGCATTTCAGACAAAAACTTCCCCAAAAGACCAGAGCATTTTTGCCATCACTACATTTAAACAGAAATAGAGTAGAGCCTTTTTTTTATATTTACCTATCAAAACTATATATATATATATTTTTTGTAGACAACCCAAAGTATTGATCTAGGCCCATTTTGGTATATTTCATGCCCCCATTTCACCACCAAATGCGATAAAATCAAAGAATTTGTTAACTTTTTCACAAACTTTAGGTTTCTCACTGAAATTATTTATAAAAAGCTTGTGCAATTATGGCACAAATGGTTGTAAATGCTTCTCTGGAATCTCCTTTGTTCAGAAATAGCAGACATATGGAAGTGAAGGGGTTAATAAGGTACCATGTAGGGTTAATTTTAAATTTTAGCTTTACTCTATAGATTACCCTCCCATCTGACACATCCCACCCCTGGATACCTCCCTAGTCCCTCTCAAACACCTCTCTTCCTTCCCCAACCCCACAATGGTCACCCCCATCTTAAGTACTGGCAGAAAGTCAGCCGGTACTAAAATAAAAGGCTTTTATATTAAATAATTTTTTTATGTAATTTCTGCAGTGTAGGATCCCCACCTAACCCCCCAACATCCCTGATCCCCCCAAAAAAGCTTTCTAAAACTCCCCCCTCTACCTATTAGCCACCATCTTTGGTACTGGCAGCTGTCTGTCAGTACACAGTTTGCAGTATTTTTTTTTTTTATATAAAAAACCCACAAAAACATTTTTCTGTAGTGTAGCTGCCCCCTACCTCCCCCCTCCATCATTTACCCTCTCCACATCCATGATTACAACTGTCCCTACCCTCAAATCTCCTCCCCCTCCACATCTAGAATCCTCCTCCCTCCTTCCCCCTCCCTGCAACTGTTAATTTTTTCTGTAGCGTAGTGGTCCCACAAGCTCCTGCCCCCTCCTGCA